>NC_053023.1:365174771-365400842 GCF_003073215.2 Triticum urartu
GTAAGGACGTTTGCAAACAGGTTCCGTGCCAGGGTCGAGATCAATGACGAATTCAACTAGCTGGTGAGGAGGCATTCCTAGAAGCTCTTCTGGAAAGACGTCTTGATATTCACAAATGACTCAAATATGAGAGATGGCATCCAACTCGCCCTTCTCGTTGAGAGAAAACAGTCGAATGGTATCGTCACAAGCGGCAAAGACAATCACATCCTCAGACGAATGTGTCAATTGAATCTGCCCAGCAGCACAATCAAGCTGAGCCTTGTGCTTAGAAAGCCAGTCCATTCCGAGAATAAGATCAATATCCGAGTCACCAAGAACATTAGGAGAAGACTGAAACTTATAGTCGCCCATCTTGATAGACACATCCGGAACAAAAACTCGAGAAGTCATTTGTCAGGCCGGAGAAATAATAGACAAAGGTCTCGGCAAAACTTGAGTAACCAAATCATGCATAGCCACAAAAGGTCTTGAAATGAAAGAATGCGATGCACCAGTATCAAAAAGGACTTTTGCAGGGATATCGTTAACAGGAAGGTTACCCATGATCACTTCTGACGAGTCCTCTGCCTGAGCTGCGTTCATCATGTTAACCTTTGCAAACTTGGGATTATGCTTGACCATTGCATTGCTAGAAGATCTCATAGGAGGAGGAGGAAGACGCCTCTGGTTGAAGCATTTGTTTGCATAGTGACCCTTCTGCTGACACTTGTTGCATGTGACCTCTGAGAGCGGACGGTGATACAGAGCACTTGACCTTGGAGCATGAGACGAAGTCTTGTTTTAAAGGCTGGGTTGGGGGGGGGGGGAAGATCCATTGCCACCTTTGCTCTTCTGCTGATTAGGCTGATGGAACGGAGGAGGAGGAGGAAACCAATATTTTTGCTGCTTAGCTGCCACTTGAATTGAGGAAGAAGGAGTTGCATCCCTGACTCTCTTCTTGGAAGCATCGCACTTGAGCTGAGCAGCCTCTTGCTTTAGTGGCATATTGTAGAACTCATCATACTTTTTCAGTTCAAAAAGCATGAGGGCTAGTTGCAGATCTTCTCTGAGGCCACCTCTGAACTGATAAATCATGCTCTTCTCGTCAGGGACGTCTTGCTTAGTGAAACAAGCGAGCTTCTGGAACATGATGTTGTATTGGTAAACAGACAAGCTGCCTTGCTTCAGATTGTGGAACTCCTCACGCTTGCTCTCAACAACACTCTGAGGAATGTGGTTGTAATGCCCCGGATATAACTTTCCCAATTTGTATTCCAACTCTTGCCGTTTCTGGCATTAAGTTATATTTATTTCTCGGGTTCGGGTCTTTGTCTCCGTGTGTTGTTGTCGTTGTCATGCATCTCATATCATGTCATCATGTGTTTTGCATTTGCATACGTGTTCTTCTCATGCATTCGAGCATTTTCCCCGTTGTCCGTTTTGCATTCCGGCGCTTCGTTCTCCTCCGGTGGTCATTTCTATCTTCCTTTCGTGTGTGGGGATTAAACATTTCCGGATTGGTCCGAGACTTGCCAAGCGGCCTTGGTTTACTACCGGTAGACCGCTTGTCAAGTTTCGTGTCATTTGGACTTCGTTTGATACTCCAACGGTTAACCGAGGGACCGAAAAGGCCTCGTGTGTGTTGCAGCCCAACACCCCTCAAATTTGGCCCAAAACCCACCAAAGTCTGCTCCATGTCCTAGAGCGTTCGATCACGATCGCGTGGCCGAAAACCGCACCTCATTTGGACTCTCCTAGCTCCACTTATGCTTATAAATACACCCCCTCCGTTTTCGGATCTCTCTCCCTCTCGAAACCCTAAAAAAATTCCCTTCCGCCGCCGCCGGACGTGTCCGGGCAAGCCGGACAACGTCCGATCCGCCGCCGCTAGTCAACCGTCGCCACCGGTCGCCTCCTGCGCCGGCCCGTGAGGGCCCGAGGCCGGCCCCCGCCGCCGCACACCCGGGCCGTGCCCCGCGCCTCCATCCGCCGCCGCCTCTCCCATCTCCGGTGGGCGCCGCCGCCGCGGGCCACCCCGCCGCCGACCGGAGCTCGCTGCGCCACCGCCGCCTCCCGGTCGCCGCCTCACGCCGCCCGCGCCGCCGCCTCACGCCGCCGCCGCTGCCACCACCGACCCCGGGAGCCCCTCGCCGGCCTCCTCCTCCCCGGCCGTCACGAACTCTGGCGGTGAACAGTGCACGAACTCCGGCGAGCCTCGGGAACCGCGCCAGATCCAGATCTGAAAAATCCCCCCGGTTGACTTTTTCCCTCCGAACCCTAATTTTTTTATGCGATCTTTGACCTGCTGTAACTTTGCATCCGTAGGTCAGTTTTGGACATATAGTATATCAAAATGTTCGATTCGACGAGTAAATCATTTCATTCCATTGCATAATTTTCATTTGAGTTCATATTGATGCCAGAAATGCTGTGAGAAGGAGGCTTCGTGAGTTAATTGTCAGATCTGCTAGTTCATCTTAGACTTTTGTCATTTTTGCCATGATTAATCTGTGCATGCTATGCCTGTGAGTCCTTCATATGTTTTGTTAAGGATTTTGTTATCTTTCCAGAGGTGCAACCCATGCAGTTTTAGGATGTGTGTGCTGACTTGTGCAAGCTTGCAAAGTGAGGCACCCGGTAAATCTGTTTTCAGGGACTCAGGAGTTTTCACTAAGTCTGGGATTATTTAGTTCATGATGCCATATGTTCGTGTTGTTTCCTAGTGATCCGTGCCACTTTTGAGGATGATCAGTAAAGGAGTATTGTTAATATTGTAGTGTTCTATCCGTCCATGTCTTTACTTGCAATTATGGAGCACCCTAACTTGAGTCAATCGAGCTCTACTTTTGCTTCATTGTGAATCTGGGCAGATCGTCAACTTGTTTGCGATTTTGCCGATGCTATTGTAGTTGATCCGTGCATGCTATGCCATTGTTCTTGCCATGTCTAGCTTGTATTTTGTGCCTTTTTAATGGATGTATGCTTGCCTTGCCATGACTTTCAGCGTGGTGAGTGCATCGAGCTCGTTTACATGCCTTCGTGAATTTTATTTCAGCATGTCAGTTATTAGCTATGTTCGTGCATGCTATGCCATTGTTCTTGCCATGTCTAGCTTGTATTTTGTGCCTTCTTAATGGATGTATGCTTGCCTTGCCATGACTTTCAGCGTGGTGAGTGCATCGAGCTCGTTTACATGCCTTCGTGAGTTTTATCTCAGCATGTCTCAGTTTTCACTAAGTCTGAAAACTGATTGTGTTTTAGCTATGTTCGTGTGCTTATTAGTATATTTTGTGATCCCTTTTGGCTCAAGGTCACTAAGGGACTTTTGTTAAGCCTGTTGAGTAGCTCCATTCCATGTCTTTCTTTGTCATAATCAGGTCATGTATCATGTTGTTTTGTTGCTCCGAAGAGGGCTTCATGATCTGAAATTTCAGACAAGTGTTAATTTCACTAAGTCTGGAATCTGTTTTGCATTTGCGTTTTTGACATGTTTGTTTGAACCTCATAATGGATGAATTGGCCGTGGCTCAGTTCTAGTATTTTGTTAAGCATCTTGTGTACATCCCTGCCATGCATTTTGTTGTCATGTTTGGGTGATGTAGCATGTTCATCTCATTGCATTTAGATGCCTACTTGCTGTAAATCGCAGACCGGTGTCATTCTTAAAATCCTTGCCATTTCCAAACCGTAACCCCGATTCCAGTGATCTTTATATCGTTTTCAAGCGATTTCATCCCCTCTTTCCAGTGGCACACTTTTTTTTCCAAGTTGAGGCCAGGTTCATGCATTTCCTGTCATATCTTGCATTTTGCATCCCGCATCGCATCCCGCATAGCATGTCATCATTGCATCTTATTGTTTGAGCTTGCACGTGGTTGATTGTATCCTTGTTGCTTGTTTGTCTTGTTTGGGTAGAGCCGGGAGACGAGTTCGCTAACGAGGAGCCCGTTGAGTTTGCTTTTGGGGATCCAGTCAACTCTGACAACTGTGCAGGCAAGATGATCATACCCTCGAAATCACTACTATCTTTGCTATGCTAGTTTGCTCGCTCTTTGCTATGCCAATGCTACGATGCCTACCTTTTGCTTGTCAGCCTCCCAAATTGCCATGTCAAGCCTCTAACCCACCTTGTCCTAGCAAACCGTTGATTGGCTATGTTACCGCTTTGCTCAGCCCCTCTTATAGAGTTGCTAGTTGCAGGTGAAGATTGGAGCCGTTCCTTGTTGGAACATTTATTTACTTGTTGGGATATCATTATATTGCTATGTTATCTTAATGCATCTATATACTTGGTGAAGGGTGGAAGGCTCGGCCTCTCGCCTAGTGTTTTGTTCCACTCTTGCCGCCCTAGTTTCCGTCATAGCGGTGTTATGTTCCCGGTTTTGCGTTCCTTACGCGGTTGGGTTATAATGGGAACCCCTTGATAGTTTGCCTTGATTAAAGCTTTTCCAGCAATGCCCAACCTTGGTTTTACCATTCGCCACCTAGCCTCTTTTTCCCTTGGGTTACCGGAGCCCGAGGGTCATCTTATTTTAAACCCCCCGAGCCAGTGCTCCTCTGAGTGTTGGTCCAAATAGAGCCACTTGCAGCGCCACCTCGGGGCAACTTGAGGGTTGGTTTTAGTTGTACGTAGTGTTCATCTGAGTGTGCCCTGAGAAAGAGATATGTGCAGCTCTTATCGGGATTTGTCGGCACATTCGGGCGGTGTTGCTGGATTTGTTTTAACCTGTCGAAGTGTCTTGAATTACCGAGATATCGAGTCTGATCGGAATGTCTTGGGAGGAGGTCTATTCCTTCGTTGACCGTGAGAGCTTGTCATGGGCTAAGTTGGGACTCCCCTGCAGGGATTGAACTTTCGAAAGCCGTGCCCGCGGTTATGGGTAGATGGGAATTTGTTAATGTCCGGTTGTAGATAACTTGAACCTTAATTAATTAGAATGAATCAACTGAGTGTGTTGCCGTGATGGCCTCTTCTCGGCGGAGTCCGAGAAGTGGACACGGTGTTGGAGTAATGTTTGCGCAGCTTGTTCTATAGCTTCTCGCTCGTGCATTGCCTCCTCTTCTCGCTCTCTTTTGCGTATAAGTTAGCCACCATATATGCTAGTCGCTTGCTGCAGCTCCACATATTTTTTTACCTTGCCTTACCTATAAGCTTGAATAGTCTTGATTGTGAGGGTGCGAGATTGTTGAGTCCCTGTGGCTCATAGAATACTATTACACCAGATGCAGGGCCTGATGATTCCGCTCCAAGAGACGCGTATGAGCTCAAGTGGGAGTTCGACGAAGACTCTCAACGATACTATGTTTCTTTTCCCGACGATCAGTAGTGGTGCCCAGTTGGGTGTGAACGGGACCGTTGTCGCATGTTGGGTTCTCTTTTATTTTGGCGCCGTAGTCAGGCCATGAGTGTTTGGATGATGTAATGTTATTTATGTACTTGATTGACGTGGCGAGTGTAAGACAACTATGTTATCTCCCTTTTTATCTTATTACATGGGATGTTGTGAAGATTTCCTAACTTGCGACATATGCCTTCAATGCGATTATATCTCTAAGTCGTGCCTCGACACGTGGGAGCTATAGTCGCATCGAGGGTGTTACAAGTTGGTAATCAGAGCCTTCCCCGACCTTAGGAGCCCCATTGCTTGATCGTTTTTAGCGGCCGAGTTGTGTCTAGAAAAATGTTTTGAGTCTTTAGGAATTATATATCGGAGAGATTAGGAATTCTTTTTACTTCCCAGTCTCCTCATTGCTCCGGTAAGGCATCATGACGTAGAGTTTTAACTCTTCTCTTCTCAAATTTCACAAAAAAAAATTTAGGATCACGCGAGTATCTTGGAATCGTTCCGATGGCTTATGATGAGAACATTGCCTTGGTGCCTCCTGTCAGGGGTTTAGTGGAAGTGTCCCGAGGAGTTGAGCTCTTAGGTGTTGTCATCATAATTTTATTGTTGCAATTCTGGAACACTTGAGATATGTTCGCCGACATCGAAAATCTCTTTTATGCAGTTCGTTGGTGAGATAACCTCGACGCCACCCAGTACTGGGGCGGGAGTTCGGGAGTATCGCCATAACTTGTATAACGGATGCTTTTCGAAGGTTGAGGTAGATGGTTTCCGATGTTTTCTTGGTTATGTGTTGAAGGATGGATACAGCTGGATGTAGGATTTGCTAGTTTGGGTGAGATATTATGCTTCCCCTGTATCCCCAACACCTGATTGCATAACTGAAAAGGTTCGGGAGTTTCATAGGTGGGAATTCTAGTAGCTCTAGTTCTTCTTCCACGAATATTGGTTTGAGATTGGGATTTCTTACCGATTATTCGTTCTTGATCCGTACCTTGTTGATTTATTTCTCTACCTTAATTCTACGTGGCTTCTCAATTTATGGATATGTGACCATTTCAAGAGGAATGCTTTCGTTCATTTTGTTCGGATGTGAAGACTATATGTTGCAATTTTCATTCCGTTGGATTCAGCTTCAATATTTTATCTGTCAATGTGCTAATGGTGGTCACCCTCTTCAAGATGGCTCCTCCAACGGGCACGACTCCGAATCCTGATCCGCCACCACCTCCACCTCCTCTAGAGGCATGGCAAGCTGTGATGGCCGCAACCAATGCAAACACACAGCTGATCATGCAAATTCTTCAAGAGCGCAATCAAGGCAGTCAAGGGAATCAAGGCAGCAATCAGAGTCACTTTGCTACACTCAACCAGTTCCTTGCTAACGGGCCAAAGACTTTCAGCAATTGTGTTGAGGCAACCGATGCTGACGATTGGCTTGTGGATCTGTGCAAGCATTTCGAATCCAGTAACGTCAGGCCTGAGGACTTTGTCAAGTTCGCTTCCTTCCAACTCAAAGATCAGGCAGCAGAATGGTTCCAGCAGTACAAGGACTCCAGAGGTGGACGTGTTATCACTTGGGATGATTTCCGTCGAGATTTCCGAGCTCATCATATTCCTCAGAGCGTGGTCAAAAGCAAGCGTGAGGAATTCCGCAATCTGAAGCAAGGCTCTTTGTCTGTCTATGACTACAGCAAGTTGTTCCAGAAGCTCGCCTGTTTTGCCAAGCAGGACGTCCCTGATGAGAAGAGCATGATATATCAGTTTAGGGTGGTCTCAGAGAAGATATTTAGCTCGCTCTTGTTCTCTTTGAGCCCTTGAGATACGATGAGTTCTACAACATTGCACTGAAGCAAGAGGCTGCTCAGTTGAGGTGTGATGCTTCCAAGAAGCGAGTCAGAGATGTTACTCCTTCTTCCTCTACTCAAGTGGCCAAGCAGTAGAAGTTTTGGCTTCCTCCTCCTCTGTTCCGTCAACCGTATCGGCAGAAGAGCAATGGTGGCAGTGGTTCTTCCCACCCACCCAACCCTGGCTTTCAGAACAAGACTTCGTCTCAAGCTCCAAGATCGAGTGCTCCGTATCACCGTCCGCTTTCAGAGGTCACGTGCAACAAGTGCCAATAGAAGGGTCACTATGCCAACAAGTGTCTCAACCAGAGGCGTCTTCCTCCTCCTCCTCCTGTCAGATCGGCAAGTACAGCTGTGGTCAAGCATAACCCCAAGCACGCCAAGGTCAATTTGCTGAATCCAGCTCAGGCAGAGGACTCACCAGATGTGATCATGGGTAACCTTCCTGTTAATGATGTTCCTGCAAAAGTTCTTTTTGACACTGGTGCATCGCTTTCTTTTATTTCAACTCCATTTTTGGCCAAGCATGATTTTGTGACCGAAAGGATTCCTGTTCCATTGAAGATTGTGTCTCCGGGCAAGCAAATGACTTCTAACAATTGCGTCCCAGATGTCTCTATCACGTTGGGCGATTACAAGTTTCTGTCTTCTCCGGTGGTTCTTGGTAACTCGGATATTGATCTTATTCTCGGAATGGATTGGCTTTCTAAGCACAAGGCTCAGCTTGATTGTGCAGCCAAGCAGATTCAATTGACTCATTCGTCTGAGGATGTAATTGTCTTTGCCGCTCGTGATGATACTATCCATCTGTTTTCTCTCAATGAGAAGGGTGAATTGGATGCCATCTCTCAAATTCCATTCGTTTGCGAATATCAAGACGTCTTTCGAGAAGAGCTCCCAGGAATGCCTCCGCACCGGCCAGTTGAATTCGTTATTGATCTTGAGCCTGGCACGGAACCTGTGTGCAAACGCCTTACAAGCTCGGACCTGAAGAGTTGAAAGAGCTGAAGAAGCAACTCGATGAGCAAGAAAGAATGGGTCTCATCCGGCCTAGTTCTTCTCCGTGGGATTGTGGTGTTCCTTTTGTGAAGAAGAAGGATGGAACGGACCGACTTTGTGTTGATTACCGTCCAGTGAACAAGAAGACCATCAAGAACAAATACCCACTTCCCAACATCAATGAGCTGTTCGAACAACTCAAAGGTGCTCAAGTATTCTCCAAGCTTGATCTCCGTATGGGTTATCACCAGATTCGCATTCGTGAAGAAGATATTCCCAAGACTGCATTCAGAACAAGCTTTGGTTCATATGAATACACTGTCATGTCTTTTGGCCTCGCCAACGCTCCTCTGACGTTCTCTCGCATGATGAACTTCATCTTCAACGCCTACACCAATGACTTTATTTTGGTCTATCTCGACGATATTTTGGTTTTCTCGAAGAACAAGAAAGATCATGCCAAGCACTTGCGTTTGGTTCTCGATAAGCTCAGAGAACATCAGTTCTACGCCAAGTTCTCCAAGTGTGAATTTTGGCTCGGTGAGGTTCTTTATCTTGGCCATATCATCTCTACCAAGGGAATTGCCATGAATCCTGAGAAGGTGTCTACAATTGTGAATTGGGAACCTCCTCAGAACATGAAGCAACTCCGCAGTTTTCTCGGTCTCGCAAGCTATTGCTGAAGATTCATTGAAAACTTTTCTAAGATCGCGAAGCCTCTCTCATATCTTCTTCAGAAGCACGTCAAGTACGTTTGGTCTCCGGAGTGTGATATTGCTTTCAACGCGTTGAAAGAGAAGTTGATCACTGCTCCAGTTCTGACTCCGCCTGATGAATCCAAGCCGTACGAGGTCTTTTGTGATGCCTCTCCAAGGTCTTGGCGCAGTATTGATGCAAGAGAAGAAAGTTGTTGCTTATACATCTCGCCAGTTGAAGCCTAATGAGAAGAACTACCCCACTCATGAGCTCGAGTTGGCGGCAGTTGTGCATGCTCTTTTGACTTGGAGACATCTTCTATTGGGAAGAAAAGTGGACATTTTCACTGATCACAAAAGTCTCAAGTACATCTTCACTCAGCCTAATCTCAACCTCAGGCAAACTCGATGGGTCGAAATGATTCAAGAGTATAATCCGAGTATTGAGTATACTCCAGGCAAGGCCAATGTGATTGCTGACGCTTTGAGCAGGAAAGCGTATTGCATCAGTCTGAGTCTTAAGCCTTATCAACCCGAGCTTTGTGAAGCTTTCCGCAAACTGAATCTGCAAGTTGTTCCTCAAGGTTTCCTCGCCAACCTTCAAGTCTCTCCTACCTTAGAAGACCAGATTTGCCAAGCCCAGCTTCTTGATACTATGGTGAAAAAGGTGAAGATTGGGATTGCCAAGAGTCAGTCCAAGTACAAGTGCTACCGCCTTGATGACAAGGACACTCTCTTCTTCGAGGATCGTATTGTTGTGCCCAAAGGTGACCTCCGTAAATTGATCATGAACGAGGCTCACAATTCTCTCCTCTCCATCCACCCTGGGAGCACGAAGATGTATCAGGACCTTAAGCAAGCTTATTGGTGGACTCGAATGAAGCGCGAGATCGCTCAATTCGTGAATGAATGTGATGTCTGCAGAAGAGTGAAGGCAGAACACCAAAGGCCAGCAGGTCTCCTCCAACCTCTTGCCATCCCAGAATGGAAGTTTGACCACATTGAAATTGACTTCGTGACTGGGTTTCCAAAGTCCAAGCGTGGCAATGATGCTATATTCGTTGTCATCGACAAACTCACCAAAGTGGCTCACTTTCTGCCTATCAAAGAGTCGATCACTGCACCTCAATTGGCGGAACTCTATACCTCTCGTATTGTCTCTCTGCACGGTATTCCTCAAGTGATCTCTTCAGACCGTGGCAGCATCTTTACCTCGAAGTTTTGGGATTCTTTTCAGAAGGCCATGGGCACGAACATCCGCTTCAGCACAGCTTTCCATCCTCAAACAAGCGGTCAAGTCGAGCGTGTCAACCAGATTCTTGAAGATATGCTCAGGGCTTGTGTGATCTCGTTCGGCATGAAGTGGGAGGATTGTCTTCCTTATGCTGAATTCTCCTATAACAACAGTTTTCAAGCAAGTTCGGGCAAGGCCCCTTTTGAAATTCTGTATGGCAGGAGGTGCCGTACCCCTCTCAACTGGTCTGAAACCGGTGAACGTCAGCTTTTGGGTAATGACTTAATCACAGAAGCAGAAGAAATGTGCAAAGTCATTCGTGATAACCTCAAAGCAGCCCAATCCCGCCAGAAGAGCTACTATGATAGTAAGCACCGTGATTTCGCTTTCGAGATCGGAGATCATGTTTACCTCCGCGTCTCTCCTATGAAGGGTACTCGTCGCTTCGGTATCAAAGGGAAGCTTGCCCCTAGATACGTGGGACCTTTCAAGATTGTCAGCAAGAGAGGCGACCTCGCCTATCAACTCGAGCTTCCTTTAAACTTTGCAAATGTTCATGACGTGTTCCATGTCTCTCAGCTTCGAAAGTGCTTCAAGACTCCTGACCGCACCGTCAACTTCGAGGACATTGAGCTCCAAGAAGATCTCTCTTATCGTGAGCACCCAGTTGCTATTCTTGAAGAGACTGAACGCAAGACTCGCAACAAGTCAATCAAATTTCTCAAAGTCAAGTGGTCACACCATTCCGACCGTGAAGCTACCTGGGAACGCGAGGATCACCTCCGTTCTGAGTACCCGGCGTTCTTTCAGTCCTAGATCTCGGGACGAGATCCTTTCGTAGTGGTGGAGTGTTGTAACGCCCTGGATATAACTTTCCCAATTTGTACTCCAACTCTTGCCGTTTCCGGCCTTAAGTTATATTTATTTCTCGGGTTCGGGTCTTTGTCTCCGTGTGTTGTTGTCGTTGTCATGCATCTCATATCATGTCATCATGTGTTTTGCATTTGCATACGTGTTCTTCTCATGCATTCGAGCATTTTCCCCGTTGTCCGTTTTGCATTCCGGCTCTTCGTTCTCCTCCGCTGGTCATTTCTATCTTCCTTTCGTGTGTGGGGATTAAACATTTCCGGATTGGTCCGAGACTTGCCAAGCGGCCTTGGTTTACTACCGGTAAACCGCCTGTCAAGTTTCGTGTCATTTGGACTTCGTTTGATACTCCAACGGTTAACCGAGGGACGGAAAAGGCCTCGTGTGTGTTGCAGCCCAACACCCCTCCAATTTGGCCCAAAACCCACCAAACTCTGCTCCATGTCCTAGAGCGTTCGATCACGATCGCGTGGCCGAAAACCGCACCTCATTTGGACTCTCCTAGCTCCACTTATGCCTATAAATACACCCCCTCCGTTTTCGGATCTCTCTCCCTCTCGAAACCCTAAAAAAAATCCCTTCCGCCGCCGCCGGACGTGTCCGGGTGAGCCGGACAACGTCCGATCCGCCGCAGCCAGTCAACCGTCGCCACCTCTCACCTCCCGCGCCGGCCCGCGAGGGCCCGAGGCCGGCCCCTGCCGCCTCACACCCGGGCCGCGCCCCGCGCCTCCATCCGCCGCCGCCTCTCCCATCTCCGGCGGGCGCCACCGCCGCGGGCCACCCTGCCGCCGACCGGAACTCGCCGCACCACCGCCGCCTCCCGGTCCCCGCCTCACGCCGCCGCCGCCGCCACCACCGACCCCGGTAGCCCCTCGCCGGCCTCCTCCTCTCCGGCCGTCACGAACTCCGGCGGTGAACAGTGCACGAACTCCGGCGAGCCTCGGGAACCGCGCCAGATCCAGATCTGAAAAATCCCCCCGGTTGACTATTTCCCTCCGAACCCTAATTTTTTGTGCGATCTTTGACCTGCTGTTACTTTGCATCCGTAGCTCTGTTTTGGACATATAGTATATCAAAATGTTCGTCTCGACGAGTACATCATTTCATTCCATTGCATCATTTTCATTTGAATTAATCTTGATGCCCGAAATGCTGTGAGAAGTAGGCTTCGTGAGTTAATTGTCAGATTTGCTAGTTCATCTTAGACTTTTGTCATTTTTGCCATGATTAATGTTGCCATATGTTCGTGTTGTTTCCTAGTGATCCGTGCCTCTTTTGAGGATGATCAGTAAAGGAGTTCTGTTAATCTTGTAGTGCTCTATCCATCCATATCTTTACTTGCAATTATGGAGCACCCTAGCTTGAGTCAATCGAGCTCTACTTTTGCTTCATTGTGAATCTGGGCAGATCGTCAACTTGTTTGCGATTTTGCCGATGCTATTGTAGTTGATCCGTGCATGCTATGCCATTGCTCTTGCCATGTCTAGTTTGTATTTTGTGCCTTCTTAATGGATGTATGCTTGCCTTGCCATGACTTGCACCGTGGTGAGTGCATCGAGCTTGTTTACATGCCTTCGTGAGTTTTATTTCAGCATGTCTCAGTTTTCACTAAGTCTGAAAACTAATTGTGTTTTAGCTATGTTCGTGTGCTTATTAGTATATTTTGTGATCCCTTTTGGCTCAAGGTCACTAAGGGACTTTTGTTAAGCTTGTTGAGTAGCTCCATTCCATGTCTTTCTTTGTCATAATCAGGTCATGTATCATGTTGTTTTGTTGCTCCGAAGAGGGCTTCATGATCTAAAATTTCAGACAAGTGTTAATTTCACTAAGTCTGGAATCTGTTTTGCATTTGCTTTTTTGACATGCTTGTTTGAACCTCATAATGGATGAATTGGCCATGGCTCAGTGCCAGTCTTTTGTTAAGCATCTTGTGTACATCCCTTCCATGCATTTTTTTGTCATGTTTGGGTGCTGTAGCATGTTCATCTCATTGCGTTTAGATGCCTACTTGCTGTAAATCGTAGACCGGTGTCATTCTTAAAACGCTTGCCATTTCCAAACCGTAACTCCGATTCCAGTGATCTTTATATCGTTTTCAAGCGATTTCATCCCCTCTTTCCAGTGGCACACTTTTTTTCCAAGTTGAGGCCAGGTTCATGCATTTCCTGTCATATCTTGCATTTTGCATCCCGCATCGCATCCCGCATAGCATGTCATCATTGCATCTTATTGTTTGAGCTTGCACGTGGTTGATTGTATCCTTGTTGCTTGTTTGTCTTGTTTGGGTAGAGCCGGGAGACGAGTTCACTAATGAGGAGCCCGTTGAGTTTGCTTTTGAGGATCCAGTCAACTCTGACAACTGTGCAGGCAAGATGATCATACCCTCGAAATCACTACTATCTTTGCTATGCTAGTTTGCTCGCTCTTTGCTATGCCAATGCTACGATGCCTACCTTTTGCTTGTCAGCCTCCCAAATTGCCATGTCAAGCCTCTAACCCACCTTGTCCTAGCAAACCGTTGATTGGCTATGTTACCGCTTTGCTCAGCCCCTCTTATAGCGTTGCTAGTTGCAGGTGAAGATTGGAGCCGTTCCTTGTTGGAACATTTATTTACTTGTTGGCATATCATTATATTGCTATGTTATTTTAATGCATCTATATACTTGGTGAAGGGTGGAAGGCTCGGCCTCTCGCCTAGTGTTTTGTTCCACTCTTGCCGCCCTAGTTTCCGTCATATCGGTGTTATGTTCCCGGTTTTGCGTTCCTTACGCGGTTGGGTTATAATGGGAACCCCTTGATAGTTTGCCTTGATTAAAGCTTTTCCAGCAATGCCCAACCTTGGTTTTACCATTCGCCACCTAGTCTCTTTTTCCGTTGGGTTACCGGAGCCCGAGGGTCATGTTATTTTAAACCCCCCGGGCCAGTGCTCCTCTGAGTGTTGGTCCAAATAGAGCCACTTGCAGCGCCACCTCGGGGCAACTTGAGGGTTGGTTTTAGTTGTACGTAGTGTTCATCTGAGTGTGCCCTGAGAAAGAGATATGTGCTGCTCCTATCGGGATTTGTCAGCACATTCGGGCGGTGTTGCTGGATTTGTTTTAACCTGTCGAAGTGTCTTGAATTACCGAGATACCGAGTCTGATCGGAACGTCTTCGGAGGAGGTCTATTCCTTCGTTGACCATGAGAGCTTGTCATGGGCTAAGTTGGGACTCCCCTGCAGGGATTGAACTTTCGAAAGCCGTGCCCGCGGTTATGGGTAGATGGGAATTTGTTAATGTCCGGTTGTAGATAACTTGAACCTTAATTAATTAAAATGAATCAACTGAGTGTGTTGCCGTGATGGCCTCTTCTCGGCGGAGTCCGGGAAGTGGACACGGTGTTGGAGTAATGTTTGCGCAGCTTGTTCTATAGCTTCTCGCTCGTGCATTGCCTCCTCTTCTCGCTCTCTTTTGCGTATAAGTTAGCCACCATATATGCTAGTCGCTTGCTGCAGCTCCACATATTTTTTTACCTTGCCTTACCTATAAGCCTGAATAGTCTTGATCGCGAGGGTGCGAGATTGTTGAGTCCTTGTGGCTCACAGATTACTATTACACCAGATGCAGGGCCTGATGATTCCGCTCCAGGAGAAGCGTATGAGCTCAAGTGGGAGTTCGACGAAGACTCTCAATGATACTATGTTTCTTTTCCCGACGATCAGTAGTGGTGCCCAGTTGGGGGTGAACGGGACCGTTGTCGCATGTTGGGTTCTCTTTTATTTTGGCACCGTAGTCGGGCCATGAGTGTTTGGATGATGTAATGTTATTTATGTACTTGATTGACGTGGCGAGTGTAAGCCAACTATGTTATCTCCCTTTTTATCTTATTACATGGGATGCTGTGAAGATTTCCTAACTTGCGACATATGCCTTCAATGCGATTATATCTCTAAGTCGTGCCTCGACACGTGGGAGCTATAGTCGCATCGAGGGTGTTACAGTGGTGAGCTCTGAAGTCTTGCCGGAATTCATCCTAGGTAATCACACGACCTCCTCTAGAATCTTTGTATTGTTGATACCACTCTGCAGCTTGGTCTTTGAGTTGGAACGAAGCAAACTTGACAAAGTCCTCAGGCCTGACATTGCTGCACTCGAAAAGTTTGCATATATCAACGAGCCAATCATCAGCGTCTGTGGCCTCGACACAGTTACTGAAGGTCTTTGGCTGGTTTGCGAGGAACTGGTTGAGGGTAGCAAACTGATTTTGATTGTTGCCATTGCCTTGATTTCCTTGGTTGCGCTCTTGCAAGAGTTGCATACTCAGCTGCGTATTAGCGTTGGTAGCGGCCATCACGGCTTTCCATGCCTCCAGAGGTGGAGGTGGTGGCGGTGGTTCTGGATTTTGACGCGTTGGAGGAGCCATCCTGAAGAGGGTGACATCCGTTAGCATCTTGATAGACATATATTCAAGCTGAATCAAATGGATTGAAATTGCAACATAAAGCCTTAACATTCGAACAAGAATGAACGAATGAATTCCAAATTAAATGGTCACACTTCCATAAACTGAGAAGCCACTTAGATAGAGGTAGATGAATAAAACAACAAGGTTCGGACATGAACAAATACATGGTAAGGATTACCCAATCACAAACCAAATATCCGCGGAAGAAATACTAGAGCTACAAGAATTCCCACCTATGAAACTCCTGAAATTTTCCAGTTATGCAGTCAGGTGTTGGGGATATAGGGGAAGCATAATATCTCACCCAAAACTAGAAAATCCTACATCCAGCTGTATCGATCCTTCAACACATAACCAAGAAACCTTCGGAAATCATTTACATAAACCTTCAAAAAGCATTCGTTATACGAGTTACGGCAATACTCCCGAACTCCTGCCCCAGTACTGGGTGGCGTCGAGGTATCTCACCAACAACTGCATAAAAGAGATTTTCGATGTCGATGAAACTCAGGTATTCCAGAATAGCAACGCTAAAATTGTGATGACAACACCTCGGAGATCAACTCCCCGGGACACTGCCACAACCCCTAAATGTCAGGAGGCACCAAGAACAATGTTCTCGTCACAAAACTATTGGAACGATTCCAAGATACCCGCGTGATCCTAAATCTTTTTAGTGAAATTTGAGAAGAGAAGAGTCAAAACTCTATGTCAGGATGCCTCACTAGAGCGACGAAGGAACCGAGGAGTAAAAAGAATCCTACTCTCCGATATATATAATCTTATAAGACTCAAAACATTTTTCTAGACTCAACAATGCCAGCGATTCGATCAAGCAGGGGGCTCCTAAGTCGGGGAAGGCTCTGATACCAACTTGTAACACCCATGATGCGGATATATCTCCCACGTGTCGGAGCACGACTTAGAGGCATAACCGCATTGTAGGAAATGTCGCAAGAGGGGTAATCTTTACACATCCCATGTACTGAATAAGAAAGAGGTACATAGTTGGCTTACAATCGCCACTTCACACAATAACATAAATATAGCATTACAATCATCCATATACAATCAAGGTCCGACTATGGAACCAAAATAAAGATAACCCCAACTGCATAAGATCCTCGATCGCCCCAACTGGGCTCCACTACTGATCGTATGGAAAAGAAACGTAGTACCGTCCTGAGTCCTCATCGAACTCCCACTTGAGCTCAGTTGTATCTCCTAGAATGGTATCATCGACACCTGCATCTGGTTTGGGAGGTAATCTGTGAGTCACGGGGACTCAGCAAACTCACACCCTCGTGATCAAGACTATTTAAGCTTATAGGTAGGGAAAAGGTATGAGGTGGAGCTGCAGCAAGCACTAGCATATATGGTGGCTAACATACGCAAATGAGAGCGAGAAGAGAAGGCAAAGCACGTTCCAGAATCTATGATCAAGAAGTGATCCTAGAAATACTTACGTTCAAGCATAACTCGAGACCGTGTTCTCTTCCCGGACTCCGCTGAAAAGAGACCATCACGGCTACACACGCGGTTGATCCATTTTAATTAAGTTAAGTTTCAAGTTTTCTACAACCGGACATTAACAAATTCCCATCTACCCATAACCGCATGCACGGCTTTCGAAAGTTCAATTCCCTGCAGGGGTGTCCCAACTTAGCCCATCACAAGCTCTCACGGTCAACGAAGGATATACCTTCTCCCAGGACGGCCCGATCAGACTTGGAATCCCGGTTACAAGACATCTCGACAATGGTAAAACTAAACCAGCAAAGCTTCCCGAATGTGCCGACAAATCCCGATAGGAGCTGCACATATCTCGTTCTCAGGGCACACCGGATAAGCAATCCGTACAAATAAAACCAACCCTCAAGTTTCCCCGAGGTGGCGCTGCAAGGGGCTCTAGTTTGGGCCAACACTCAGAGGAGCACTGGCCCGGGGGTTTAAAATAAAGATGGCCCTTGAGTCTGCAGAACCCAAGGGAAAAGGCTAGGTGGCAAATGGTAAAACCAAGGTTGGGCCTTGCTGGAGGAGTTTTATTCAAGGCGAACTGTCAAGGGGTTCCCATTATAACCCAACCGCGTAAGGAACACAAAATCAAGGAACATAACACTGGTAGGACGGAAACTAGGGCGGCAAGAGTGGCACAAAACACCAGGCATAATGCCGAGCCTTCCACCCTTTACCAACTATATAGATGCATTAAAGTATAAAATATATAATAAAGATATCCCAACAATAAACATGTTCCAACAAGGAACAAACTCCAATCTTCACCTCCAACTAGCAACGCTATAAGAGGGGCTAAGCAAAGCGGTAACATAGCCAAACAACATTTTGCTAGGACAAGGTGGGTTAGAGTTTTGACATGACAATATGGGAGGCATGATAAAGCATGTGGTAGGTATCGCAGCATAGGCATAGCAATAGAGCGAGCAACTAGCAAGCAAAGATAGAAGTGATTTCGAGGGTATGGTCATCTTGCCTACAAAGTTCTCCGAGTTGACGTAAGCTTGATCCTCGTAAGCGTTCTCAACGGGTTCCTCAATCACGTACTTGTCTCCCATCTCTACCCAAAGGAAGAACACAAGCAAAAGGGGACCAAGATCAACCACGGTGCAATGCACAAGCATCATGATGCAAAACATGGCATGATATGCGGGACGTGATATGCAATGCATATGCATGCTTCAGAAAGGAAAGATTGAACCAGGCCTCAACTTGGCAAACCAAGAGCGCCGCTGGAAAGATGAGTTGATTTCGGTCCAAATCGATATAAAGATCACCGGAATCGGATGCACGGTTTCCAAATGGCAAGCAAAATAAAAATGGCACTAAGCTGCGATTAACAGCACGATGCCATCTAAATGCATCATGAAAAATAAGCTACTGCACTCTAACATAGCAACAAAGCACATGGAAGTGATCCACTCAAGATGCTTGACAAAAGAGGAACACTGAGCTATGGCTAAATCACACAATAGCAGTTTCAAACAAGCATGGAAAAAGTGCAAAAGATATCAGGTTCACAGACTTAGTGAAAATAACAACATGTCAGGAATTAACATCAGGAAGCAATGTTTAGAGCAAGATAACAACATGCTACATGAACATATCATGGCAAAGCAAGGCATGACATGAAACTACTCAAAGCATATAAAAAAATTCCCTTACTGACCATAAGCCAAAAGGGATCAGAAAATACAATGGCAACCATGTAAACATAGCAAGTTTCGTTATCAAATTCAGACTTAGCAGAAAACTGGACATGGCAGAAACAGAGTTATGCAGGCATGTTTGCGAGCTTGATGCACTCACCACAAGGCATTGCATGACAAAATAGACATACACGTAGTAAGAAGACATGATCAAGTAGCTAAACATGGCAATAACCAACTCATAGCATGCATGGATCAACTACAACAACCTCGGCAAAGTTGATTAACATGTAAACAATCTGCCAGGAACATTTTATAGAAAAAGTAGAGCAAGATTGAGTCATGCTAGGGTGCTCCATAATTGCAAACAAAGACATGGATGGATAGAACATAACAATATCTCAAAATCATCCTTACTGAACATGCTCAAAAGATGCATGGATCACTCTGTAGCAACAAGAATACATGGCACAAAAATATCATCAGGGAAATGACTTAGAAGAATTCTAAGTCCCTGAAATCAGCAACATCACGAGAGCTACTTTGCATGATTGTGCTAGTCACCACAATTATCACAAAAATACATGGCATACACCCCTGTAAAGATGGCATGGCATAGCCCAAAACACATGTAGGGCTCAAGTTCATAGGAGGCACACATTAAACATGGCAAAAATGACAAATGTCCATAATCTGTTAAGAATCAGAAACTAACATTACATAGCACTCTTGCAACAGCATTTAGGGCATCAAGATTGACTCAAATGAACATGGTGCAATGGAATGAAATGAAGTGCACATCCAGACGAACAATTTCATATGCTACACGCCCAAAACGGAGCTACGGATGCAAAGTTATGATGCGATGAACAATGCAAAAAATATTAGGCACATAGGTAGAAAACGGGGTCAACCTAATTTTCGGATCTGGATGTGGGAACGGATTTCGGTGTTGGCCGGAATAGTAGCTGCGGGGTCGCCGGAGTTCTGCGAGGTGGCCGGAGAAGGTGGAGGGGGCCGAGAAGGTCTCCGGCGAGGTGGTGGCGTCCGCGGGCGAGGAGGAGGCCGGTCGAGCGACGGCGGAGAATGAGGCCGGCGATGGCGCGTGCGGTTGCCGACAACGTGGCGGAGGCGGGCGACGACGTGCTCGGGCGTCGGCCCGGTTCGGGCCCGTCGGGGCCCGAATCTGGGCTAGCGGTTCCACGCGGTTAGCGGCGAAGTGGGCGCGCAGCGGCAGTGAATCCATCGCTGACATGTGGCGGCGGTGGAGGAGGCGGACACGTCCGGCCGGTGGGGAGGAAATGTCCGGCGGCACGAGGGGAAGTAGGTTAGGGTTGCATCCGCAAATTTTGGGGGGATGTACCTATTTATAGATAGAGGGAGCTAGGAGACTCCAAATGAGGTGCGGTTTTCGGCCACGCGATCGTGATCGAACGACTAAGAGGATGGAGGAGGTTAAGCTGGGCTTTGGGCCACTTTGGAGAGGTGTTGGGATGCAACACACACGAGGCCTTTATGGTTCCTCGGTTAACCGTTGGAGTATCAAACGAAGTCCAAATGGCACGAAACTTGATAGGCGGTCTACCGGTAGTGTACAAAGGCCGCTTGGCAAGTCTCGGTCCAATCCGAGAACGTTTAACACCCGCACACGAAAAGAGGCAAAAGGGGATGCCGGAGGACATAGGAGTGCCGGAATGCAAAACGGACAACGGGGAAAATGCTCGGATGCATGAGACGAACACGTATGCAAATGCGATGCACATGATGACATGATATGAGATGCAAGACATGGACAAAAACAAAACGAAGACAAAACCCAACCACGAGGGAATATCATAACTTAGTGCCGAAAATGGCAAGAGTTGGAATACAAATATGGCAAGTTACATATGGGGCGTTACAGGTCGGTACATCGGAGAAGGCGATAAAGTGGGAATGCTTTTTCTCCTAGTCTGGAGATAAAGCGGCTTAAAGCTGTCATGCATCCGGCTAGTTTTTGGACCTGTTTAAGGTGCGTTGGTGTAGCCAATTGTGACAAAGCTCGGATTTTGGCTGGATTTGCCTCAATTCCTCTATTGGAAATGATGAATCCCAGTAGTTTTCCAGTGGGAACGCCGAAAACACATTTTTCCGGATTGACCTTAATGTTGTATGTTCGGAGGTTGTCGAATGTGAGATGCAGGTCGTCTATTAACGACTCGACATGCTTAGTCTTCATGACGACGTCATCTACCTATGCTTCAACTGTCTTGCCAATTTGTTTCTCCAAGCATGTTTGAATCATGCGTTGGTAGGTGGCACTGGCATTTTTAAGCCCAAAGGGCATAGTGTTGAAGCAAAAAGGTCCTTATGGGGTGATGAATGCTGTTGCGGCTTGATCAGACCCCTTCATTTTAATTTGATGGTATCCGGAGTATGCGTCGAGGAAACACAGTGAGTCGTGTCCTGCAGTTGCATCAATAATCTGATCGACGCGGGGGAGGGGGAAGGGATCCTGAGGGCAAGCCTCATTGAGGTATTTGAAATCGACGCACAAGCGCCGGGATTTTTCCTTCTTTGGCACCATCACCAGGTTTGCTAGCCAGTCCAGGTGTTTTATTTCTCTGATTAATTCGACCTTGATTAAATTGGCTAGTGTGACGCCCCGAGACAGTTGTGCTAGGTATCTTCCAGTTATTCGTTGTTGTCGTCTTGTCATTTGCTTGCGTGTTGCATTTTGCCATGTCATCATGTGCATTGCATCATCATGTTTTCAAAACTTGCATCTGCCCGGGTCTCCCCATTCTCTCTGTTGTCCGTTCTGAGCGCAACCACACTCGCACGCACCCGCGGCATGTCCGAAATATTATTTTATAAGTGGCCGGAAAATATTCTCGGAATGGTTTGAAAGTTGGCGTCTGGTGTTGTTATGTTGTAGGTAGTACGCCTGCCAAGTTTCATCGCTTTGGGAGTCCGTTTGATGCCCCAACGGATAACTATAGCGACATATAGTCGGTCAAAACGTCGGACGTTTTCGGTCTCCGAAAACTGTTGCCGGGATTTCCCTCTCTTTCCTCCCGAGACCGTCTACACCGTGCACTACCTACCGCCAGGCCCAACCTAACCTCTCTCGTCAACTCGCGGCTCTGCTCGCACGCGCATCTGAAAGCTGTCCCGGACCCAACCCGGGTTGTCGTTACCGATGGGTCCGGATCATCCCCAAACATCTACAGAACATCTTCGGTTTCTTCTTTGACTCTCCTAACCTAATTATGTTGGAATGTCCGATTACGATCGGAGGGACCTAACCGCCCTAAACTGATCTGAATTGCTATATATAGTGTCCCCTTTGTCCATTTCTAGACAAACCCTAGATACTAGGCAGTTGTCCCCTGCGCCGCCGCCAGCAGCATCTTCCTCGGGATCCCACCCGAGCCAACCCACGCGCAGCCAACCTTCCTATCTTGTTTTCCCCAATCCACCAAACCAGATCTAGCCCCTCCTATCAGTCCTGACCACCAGATCATGCATCTAACGGCCAGGAGAGCCCCCTGAGCTCCCGCAACCGCCAGCAGTCAGCTGCGTGCCCGCTTGAGAGGAGCCCGAGGCCTCCACGCTGGAGCCACGAGCGCCACCGCCGCCGTTTGGAGCGCCGCCGTTGCAGGAGATGAGTGCCCCGCTACCCATGCTTCTTCTCCCTCTCCTCTCGTTCGTTTCTCTTGGGTCTCTAGCTCCCTGCCTTCAAGTCTCTCTCGTTCTCTGCACAGGAGCCCCATGGTGCCGCCGGCCATCAAGATCGTCGCCCACCTCATGATCCCCGCGGATCTCGTTGCCAGAGTCCCATGCCCCGTCGGAGCTACTTCATCCATGGCACCGCCCTTGCCTCGTCTTGGCTAGTGGATCCAAATTCCCAAGACCGTGTCGCCCCGGATCTCCTCCGTCCTCACCCATCATGCGCTGTCGTCGCCATCAGCGAGCTCAAAGAGGATGCCATTGACTCCCCGTGCTCGAAGCCCTACCGCACCGCGGTTGGACCAGCCTCGCCAGGATCCGCTTGCTTGTCGTCTTGCTGCCCGCATCAAACCGTCCCCTGCCTTGCTCGCCTGCAGCCGTTGCCGCATCGTGCTCTGCATCGAGCTCGCGCGAGTCGTCGAGCGCCCAGCATCCGCGCTGACCACATCGGTCAGGTCCGGTGGGCCGCGCTGCTTCCCCGTCTGCCCAGCGCGCCCACTCTCCCAAGGCCCAGCGCGATCGCGGCCCAGTTCCATGCATTTTGCCAGCCCATGTGAGCAGCAGCCCCTCCTCTCTATCGGGCCAGCCAGATTCGGCCCGCTTACATATTTTTTTTAGATATGCGTTTTTAGCATTATCCAGAGACCACCAGTTTTACAGAAAAGTCCTCTTACTTCATGCATTTAAAATGTTTTAGATATGAAAAATGACTAGAATTTCATCTAGTTTCATAATATGCCACTTTCATCCATGTTTGAAATGTTAAAAATGATGTTTGCTTATATTTTTCTCAAATGACATGCTAAGATGGTTTATTTCATATCTAATTAACCGTAGCTCTGAATTTAATAAACTTTATATGTAGATGGGGTAGAAAAATGCCTAGTTTAACATGGTGGCAGTACTTTGCATGTTTAACAACTCTAAAATATGGTTTAGGGCAGAACAGTACCAAATCTAAAATATGCACATGAGGATTTTTCCAGACTTGTTGCTTGTTGTTCCGGCCTCATTTAAACTTGCCTAGATAGATAGTTTTCATATGCTTCAACTCTTGCCATGTTTAACAACATTTAATATTGTTGGGTACCTAAACGAGAGAGAACTAAATAAGTCATGTGGTGTTTCATCAATATGCAACTCGTTGAATATTGAGCTCCACTTAACTTGTAGTTTTGCTTGTGCACTTTGCCATGCCATGCCTCATTAAACCGGACATGCATCATACTTTGTTGTGCATCATGCCATGTTTATGTGATGGTTGTTTACTATGTTGCTTGCTTCTTTCCGGGTTGCTTCTCTCATTAGCTTCGGTTTCGGAGTTGTGAGGATCCGTTCGACTACATCTGTTCATCTACTTCATGGACTCATTCTTCTTCCTTGCGGGATCTCATGCAAGATGACCATACCCTCGAAATCACTTCTATCTTTGCTTGCAAGTTGTTCGCTCTATTGCTTTGCCACGCTACCTACCACTCACTATATCATGCCTCGCATATTGCCATGTCAAGCCTCTAACCCTCCTTTCCAAGCAAATCGTTTTTTGGCTATGTACCGCTTTGCTCAGCCCCTCTTATAGCGTCCGACATCCCAGTAGGAGCTGCACATATCTCGTTCTCAGGGCAACACCGGATGAACACTATGTACAACTAAAACCAACCCTCAAGTTTCCCTGAGGTGGCGCATCGGGCGGTCTTGCTGGTCTTGTTTTACCATTGTCGAAATGTGTTGTAACCGGGATTCCGAGTCTGATCGAGTCTTCCTGGGAGAAGTAATATCCTTCGTTGACCGTGAGAGCTTGTGATGGGCTAATTTGGGACACCCCTGCAGGGTTTGAACTTTCGAAAGCCATGCCCGCTGTTATGGGTAGATGGGAATTTGTTAATATCTGGTTGTAGAGAACTTGACACTTAACTTAATTAAAATGAATCAATCGCGTGTTTAGCCATGATGGTCTCTTCTCGGCGGAGTCCGGGAAGTGAACACAGTTCTTGTGTTATGCTTGGACGTAAGTAGTTTCAGGATCACTTCTTGATCACTTCTAGTTCAAGACCGTTGCGTTGCTTCTCTTCTCGCTCTTATTTGCATATGTTAGCCACCATATATGCTAGTGCTTGCTGCAGCTCCACCTTACTACCCCTTTTCTACCCATAAGCTTAAATAGTCTTGATCTCGTGGGTGTGAGATTGCTGAGTCCTCATGACTCACAGATACTTCCAAACAGTTGCAGGTGCCGATGATACCAGTGCAGGTGACGCAACCCAGCACAAGTGGGAGCTTGATGAAGATCTTGATCGTTGTTTTCATTTCGTTTCCTGTTGATCAGTAGTGGAGCCCAGTTGGGATGATCGGGGATCTAGCATTTGGGGTCATATTTCTTTATTTTGGTTCCGTAGTCGGACCTTTGATTGTACTTTGGTTGATGTAGGTTTAACTTGTATTTGTGTGAAGTGGCGATTGTAAGCCAACTCTTTATCCCTTTCTTATTCAGTACATGGGATGTGTAAAGATTACCCCTATTGCGACATGCCTACCATGCGGCTATGCCTCTAAGTCGTGCCCCGACATGTGGGAGATATAGCCGCATTGTGGGCGTTACAGCTAGCTCCTCCCCCATAGCTTGTCGTTTGGATTCAGAAAAGCGCTGCAGTGTTTGCTTGACTGGTTTATATCCCTTCAATATGTCGAGCTTGTGTTTGGCCAACCTACGTGGGATTCTTGACATACCAGAAGGGTGCCAGGCAAATATGTCCCAGTTCGCGCGCAGGAATTCTCGTAGCGCGGCATCACCCGTTGGGTCTAGCTGTGCCCCGATGGATGCTGTCCTCTTGGGGTCCGTCGGGTGGACTTGAAATTTGACTATTTCATCTGCTGGTTTAAAGGAGCTGGATTTGGGTCGCTTGTCCAGGATTACGTCGTCCTTGTCCACCGTAGAGCGCAGCACCGTTAACTCTTCGGCAGTGAGGGCTTCAGCTAGTGCCTCGAGGGCTAGGGATGTGGTTTTGTTTTTGGCCCGAAGGGCTATGTCGGTATCAGAAGCGAGAGTGATAATACCATTCGGCCTGGGCATCTTGAGCTTCATATACCCGTAATGAGGTATAGCTTGAAAGCGTGTGAATGCGTCTCGCCCCAATAGAGTGTCATATCCACCATTGAAAGGGGCCACTTGGAAGATTATCTCTTCGGACCGATAATTCTTCGGCGTGCTGAATGCCACGTCAAGTGTAATTTTCCCCGCGCATCGCGCCTCCCGGCTGGGGATGATCCCTCGCGAGGTCGTATTACTATGCTCGGTGCGGCACCTGTCTATTTCCATTTTATTCAGTGTGTCCTCATAGATGAGGTTTAGTCCGCTGCCACCGTCCATGAGCACTTTAGTGAGCCGAAAGCCATCCACAATTGGGTTGAGAACCAAGGTGGCTAGTGCCTGGACTGACCAGATTTTTGGTTCGTCACTAGCGTTGAAAGTTATGGCCGTGTCATTCTAGTGGTTTATTGCTGCGACTTGGCAGACTTCGCAAGGTCGCGGAGGGCCCTTTTGCGCCGATTGTTTGAAGCGAAAGTCTCGAAGACTACCAATATGCTCAGGTCGTCGTCCTCCGAGGGGGGGGGGGTGTTGCTCTGAGGTTTTTTTGGTGAGGATATCCTCGCCGCTCTTAACCACTCGCCGGAGTATCGAACATGCTCTAAAGCTATGGGTTGGTATGGTATCCCGAGTTGTGTGTATTTTGCATGGCCTATTGAGCCATCCCTCCAGAATGGTTCTGCGCCCCGTGATGGGCTTAGATTTCTTTACAATTGGGTCAGGCGCCCCACCAGGGTGCATCCTTTTTTCCTGGACTAGGGGTTGAGTGGAAACCGGTAGTTCCCAGCGAGTCGCCTGAGTTTTCCAGGCGATTTCCATTGCGCAGTACTTCTATACTATGGTTGCCAAGTCAGTGAAGTGTAATACGTGACGACGGTTGATGGCATTGAGGATTCCTTCATCCATGCAATTATTGCAGAATACTGAGATTGCATCTTTGTCACGACAATCTTTAATCTTGTCGTTGACAAGGAGGAATTTGGCCCAGAAGTGATGGACTCTTTCCTGAGACTGCTGTCGTATGTACACAAGATCACGCATATCTAGGCGGGTTGGTGGCTTTAATTCCGAACCCTGACCCAGTTTCGGATCTGGTGTTTGAGAAACTTCCGAGCTTAATAGTTCGTGCTCTGGGATATCAACCGATTTTTCAGGTCCACCGTCCGATTCTAGATTCGGAGGATAGGGCATGTCGTTCCGCGGATGGGTGTTCGGCTCTTCGAGCTCGGAAATCCAAACATAGTTCGTCCTCAATATAGAGGAAGGGTTGTTGATTTGCTCCTCTACTACCGCTATCTGATGGGTGATTGGCGGAGATTTGATTTCTATCTGATCGGGTTTAAGGCCAATCTGGTCATAGTCTGTAGCAACCCCCAAGGCGGCGATGCGATCCAGGAGCCATTTAAAGATGGAAACTCTCTCGGATCCATCTGTTTGGAGTATTCGGGGTCAACATGAAGGCGATTTTCGATGACCCGAGAAGTCATCGTCGGCTTAACGGCCGGACGGGCGGTCATGGTAAAGCCGCCGAGCCGGAAGGTTTAGCCTAAGGCCAGGGCTCCTCCGGAGGTGATACTGCCCTTGATAGCAAGGCGAGCCATCAATACTGTCTTCGACGTGAAAGAGGAACTCTCAATGAAAACACCAATGTCGGTGTAAAAACCGGCGGATCTCGGGTAGGGGGTCCCGAACTGTGCGTCTAAGGTCGATGGTAACAGGAGACAGGGGACACAAAGTTTTACCCAGGTTTGGGCCCTCTTGATGGAGGTAATACCCTACGTCCTCCTTGATTGATATTGATGAGTATGAGGATTACAACAGTTGATCTACCGCGAGATCGTTGTGGCTAAAACCCTAGGAGTCTATTCTGTATGATTGTGATTGCCTCTACGGACTAAACCCTCCAGTTTATATAGACACCGGAGAAGCCTAGGGTTGTACAAAGTCGGTTACATAGAAAGGAAATAATACATCCGGCCGCCTACACTACAAAAAAATACACTTCCGTGATGATACGTGTTTGTCACAGTAGGTCGCGTTTTTTGTCATGCATGTACATCCATGACGATTTTATGAAAGAATCAAGATAGTCATACCTGTGGTGTCGTAGAAGTGTACCATGACATTACCAAAATTATCATCACGGAAGTGTCCACTTCCATGATGATAAATCACGCGTCACAGAAGTGCATTCGTCAAGGGTGACCGACACGTGGCATCCACCGTAATGGAACGCCGTTAAGCTATCGGGTCCGGTTTTGAATCCGATAACCCGCTAACAATCCCGACCAATGGGGATTTTCCACGTGTAAAATCATCATTGGCTGGAGGAAACATGTGTCGGATCACCGTTGGGATAGATGTCATCCACTCATTGGACAGAAGGCGCCTATGGTACGTCGACACGTGGCACGACCGAACAGAGGCCCATTCCTACAAAAAGGCCGTCCCGTTTGACTTGGTCAAAAGGTGGCGGGCCGGCCCAAGGAAAGCCTGTTAACGGCCTGTTCACATATAGCCCATTTACAGCCCGCTAACATAGGGCCCGTTACGACCTATCCGAATTAGGCCCAGTACTGTCATCTAGCCGTCCAATACGATTCCAACCCATTTTAAGTTCCGGCCCATGTATGACCCATGACGTCTTTCGGCACATATGAGGCCCTTTGTAACTCTTGGCCCATTAACGGTCCATGGTGAAACTGGCCCATAATGAACAGTGTATCACTTTATACCCATTAACGGCCCATTAATCCATTGGGTCGTTTGCAGCCCATGTTACCTTTCGGCCTTCTCAGGGCCCATTTATTCTTGGGCTCATTTCCAGCATTCGGTTACTTACGGCCCGTTACTGTAATTTTCTGCTTGTGGGCCAAATTCAGCCCGTGGTTATAATCGGCCCGTTTGTGGCCCGTTATTACGTTGGGCCGTTTTCATAGCATCATCAAATACAGCCTATTAACGACGGCCCATTATGGTGGGCCCATGAATAGACGACTCCAACTCTAGCCCGTTTATGGCAATAATGCGGTCCATTTTTGGCCCATGTTTGGCCAATCGATCATACGGCCCGAATAAGGCCCATTGATGATACGGCCCGTAGAAGGCCCATTGTTTCTATGGCCCGTAGAACGCCCATTGTTTCTACAGACCATAGAAGGCCCATTGTTTCTACGGCCCGTAGGAGGCCCAGTGTCACTATAGTAAATATAGGTTTAGACCTGCTAATGGCCCAAGATGATTATAGGCCCACGTTTTGGCCCATTTGAGTAACGGGCCAGCCTAAATACCGACAACACTGAGATCCACTGAACCTTCTGGCCTAAATTACAGCATACCGACCAAAGAATAAAACTAGACTATACAATAAAGAAATTACGGCGTATTACATCCACTGGGAATCAAAGTTCGCTACCGGTGATAATAAAGCGCAACATGACCGCGGATTACATACACTGGGCATCAAAGGTCGCCACTAGTGCATATAAATGCGCCGACAAAAGAATATACAAAACTGAGAGCACTTCAGAAGGCAATAGACCTGGCAAGGTCGGGCCCCACAAGAAGCCGAACAAGCTGATGAGACCTAAGTTGTGTCAATGATAGATGCTTCATCCCTAGTTGTATGGCACCATAGTGCGCAAGACAGTCCCCTGCCATCTTCATTACATCTTTGACTTCAAGTCAGAGCTGAGTTGAAGCAAGCCTTTCTGCTTTAAGTTGAGACTGAAGAAGTCAAACTGATTGAGGTAGCGACTGCATAGAGGTTGTCTCAGACCTGCTGGTGAGTAGCTTCAACTCACTGTCTTCATCAAGACAGGACCTTGGGGTCATCTCGCTGCCCTCGAGATGGTTTGGCTCACTATCTTTCCCAAAGTTCTGCCTGGCATAAGAGATACGACTCTGGAAGAGAAACAAGGAGACACGTAACAGGTTTCACAATTATAAAAGCAAATAAATGGATCTGTTCTGCATAAGGAACATGTTTTTACAAGTACAATTTAAAACCGGTAGTTGTTGCAAACATCCAATCAGATGTAAACAGCAGTGGATGAAATGATGCCTATCCAAATCTATACTAGAACAAAGTTTGAAGGCTTGAGAAGGACGAACTTACATTACATGTTAACACGGGTTGGACAAAGCCTTTCTCCATGTTGATGGAAGGATAATTCAATAAATTCCCGAAAGAAAATTCTTTATAAGCGTTGCCATTATTCTACATGTTGCAAAGAGTAAATATAGATCAAATAATATTGGAAGAAATAGAGGGTAATGAAGCTCAGGTGGAGACTAATGATACATAATCAAATAGCAATTAATTAAGTACAATGTTACAAGGCAAAAGGTACTGACAAGAGGAATGCAGACATCAACATGTGCAGTGGCATTGGCTTTATTCAACATTTTGGTAAGAGTAAATGTAGATATGATAATTTGGAGAAAGTGGAGGGCAGGGCAGATAAGATGCAGAGTAATGCTGGACAATCAACTATCTCGCGATGCATGTACAGTAATACCACCACCGTCTGTTATTACTTGTCGCTCAAATGGATGTATCTAGCACTACTAAGTTCTAAATACATCCAATTAATCAACTATTAATTCGATACAGAGGGAGTACATGACAACAGGTACTTACATGAGCAATCCAAAAATCATAACCATTGTGTTAATTCTACATTTATCTAAGAGTAAGTATAGATCTTATAATTTCAAGCAAAGGGAGGATAAAGAAGCGAACATTTACAGTGATGCTACATAATCAAACATCAATGAGTGTAAGTATGCTAACAAAGGGAAGAGGTACTGACAAGAGCAATGTAGAGCCTAGTGTTGTCGTGAGATCCTACAATCCTTTGAGCAAGGATATTCATATGAAATTAGTTTTCATACAAGAGAGAAGGTAAGGCACATGCAGAAATTTAGGAGTTCAAATTTTGAATTGATATCATAGACAGTACCTGACGCTGGGCTCTCAGAAGTTCTAGTAGGGGTTTGCCGACTGGAGTAGGGGTAAAATCTGGTACAGTTGGGCCTGCGTTTTCTGTGGCTGCTGATCTATCTGATTTAATAGGTATCACTACCTTTTCTAAATACCTAGTTCGTACTCCTTGAGGATCTAAACTTACCCTCTTCCTTTTGGACATCTATTACGAAAGAACAACATTTGACTGGAAAAACATAGTATGACGACACATGGAATAGGTACGGAAAATGGATAGGTATGGCATATACTCATATATGATGCTTAAACTAAGCAGATGGTGTAACAAAGTAGAAGTAATGCAAGAGGTCACATGCAAAATATGTGCGACCAATACAACCTTGCCAAGTTAGAGCATGCACCTTGATGGGTGAATAAGATAGGCCATCCTCCACCATGCCAAGTTTCTTAGCCCGTGGATTGTTCGGCAATATTCATCTCGTGCGCCCATTCTCATATTCATTTTGATAATGTTCAATACCTGACATGCATGAAAACATAAAAACAAGTGATATTATATTTGTAATGCAGAAGTGATTCTAATCCAATACTTCCTCCGTGTAGACCCCTTTGTGCTATCTCTGCAATTCTTCTAAGAAGTTCCATGCATGCTGTAATTTGGTGTGTGCATTAATATAATGTGGCGTACTACTCAAAATATGAGAGCTCCAGAAGTGATGATACTTTGCAGATGACAGCTTCAACATATAGTAAAGAAGAACAAGTCGACCTGACCTGATAGATTCAAAATGTACTAAGGGAGAATAACTCGACCTGACCAGTCGACCGCAAGAGAAGAGGATCATCTTAAAGAAGATGAGAAGAGCAAGCAGATTGAAGATATTACAAGTCTTTCTATACAATGTCGGTTGGCCACCCATGATGAACCAGAGCGCACAGAGAAATACTATTCCTTTTGGTCTCTTCATATGTGGCTCACATGCATTTCGAAACTATAGTAGGAACATTTAGCTGACCAATTAAACCTGTCTCAGTTTTACTAATATGAGATTTGAATTTGTACAACTAAGCTTGTTTAGCTCGGTGGGTGGACTGGTGCTATTACAACACGAACCACGTAGGCTGATCGTGGTCATCATAAAATGGGGAAACCGTAAGCATGATGAGTATAGTGTTGACCGTGGCAGTGGGATGGCAGATCTGAAGCTGCAAACTGCGCAAAGGGTAGTTAGAAACCGATGTTTGCTTTGAAATAAAAACTAAGATTTGGTATGGACAAGAAAGTACAGTCAACATGTGACAAAGAAATGCAATTCTGTTGTCTCTCTATATGTCTCGACATGCATTTGGAAACTAAAGTGGGACCTTTAGCTAACCAATTAAATGTGTCTATTAACTAATATCAGTATCGTATCACAATCATATTTGAACAACTAAGCTTTGGAATTTTGAGTGTTGTGTTGTTTAGCTTGAAGGGTGGAGTAATGCTAGTACGACAGAAAGCACCAACACACATCATAGTAGAGTAGATAAAAGGGGAAAACCCTAAGCATCAAGAGTAAAATCAGGAAAGTGGAACTAGCTGGACTAGTGGGTGGCGCACATGCTTTTCAAAATGAATATAGGAACATTAGGTGACCAATTAAACGTTCTCTGTTTTAGTAATATGAGCTTTGATGGGTTGAAATTATGAGTAGCATGTTGTTTCGCTTGATGGGTTGAGGTCTTGGGGAGTAGTGCTAGCATGACACGAAGCAGTGAAGCACCTACGATGATGGTAGTGAATATAAAGGGGAAACCATAATCTTTACGAGTATAGTGACCGTGACATGGCAGATCTGAAGGTGCAAACCGGACAAAGCTACTTCACAACCAATGTTTGCATTCAACTAGCCACTACGATTTGGTATGGACAAGAAAAGTACAATAAACAATTTAAGATCTATTTTCCGGGTGAGATCAATAACTTAAGCACATATGAAAGAGTACCACCTCTCTTGCGATGCCGTGTAGGCCCCTACTGATACATTGAGGGTGCTACGGGTGCCATGGCTATCGGTGGCAGGGAAGAAGACTTTAGTTGGCAGACGACTAGGTCGGGTGATAACTCATGTTGCCGTGGATGAGGCGGTTGTAGGAGCGGCAACGGCAAGGTGGACGATGACGCGGATGAAGCGAGACGACGCGATGAAAGGATCCTAGTCCGGCGCCATGGATGCGAGATGTCCATCTCTTGCAGTGGACGACGGGGTAGGGGTAGCGGCTCCGGCAAGGTGGAGGATGGGGTGGCGGACGGAGGAGACTGGCCGCAGTGGGGAGGTTGTCGTGGCGCCGACGGTGTATGAATGGGGAAACGTAGGGGGAGGGGGGATCTGAAACTTTGGGACGCGCTTGTCTGAAATGTGGGAAAGTTACGAACTTATCCCCCGTTTTAAATTTCGGATATCACGTCGGTTGGGGATAGGACGGTAATCTCGCATCTCCCAAATATTTGCCGGTAACGATTACGGGCGAGGAGAGGGTGTTTTGCCGCCCACGGTTGGCGCCCATGGTGTATGAACGGGGCTGACAGGTAGGGCGGTTGTGTCACGTCTGAGGGAAGTTACACATCTGTCCCTATTTAAAATATTAGCCTACATCGATTTTGGACGAGGAGAGTTTGTTTTCCTGCCCACCATGGATGAATGGGGAAATGGAGGGAGAGACACATGCCTTTTGGACGAGCTTGAATCAAATGTGTTTTGCTGCCCACGTTTGGCGCCCACCATGTCTGAATGGGCTCAGATGCCGTAGTGTCACGTCTGATTGAAGTTACTAGACTACCACTATCGACAGGAGTGTAAATCCGGTCGATAAGGATGTCAAGTTTCAGGGGTAGACATTAATTTCCATCTCGCAAACACTTGCTTCGGGTAGCCCACAAATGATAGTGGGTGTTTAGCCGCTTCGTTCAAAACATGGTAGAATTAGCATTCACGTTTGCCCTAGGCCCTAGCAACTAAATCGAAATCCAATTTTTATTCGATTACAAATATCCATAGATAATTCTATGTTTTGTTATTTATTTCTTCAAAACCACAACAAAGATTTATTCCACCTTTATATATGATTATGATTTAGAAATGACGTGATATTCCAATTTAGTAGGTTGGATACACTTCGAGTCAAACAGTTATTTCATCCAATACAATATGCTCACACGAAAAACAGTTCACCTTATGTCAATCATACAAGTATTGAGGATTACCTCGCCTAAAAAATTCGGATCATTACAACACATTACAATAATCTAATGACAATTTTAACTGCTATCTAAAGAAGAACTGGGATTACCCTAGGCCTCAGATAGCAGAAGTAGGAGGACCTCCTCCGTCTTCAAATGCAACATTCTTACTTCCTCCAATTCTTGGGTTGCTTGCATAATTTCCAGCTTCAAGATCGAGATTACCTCATTCATGGCAGCCACACCATCTCTTTCTGCCTCTAGTAGAGCCTCAAGAACTATAATATCTATGCTCAGACTGCTCTCCGGTGGTGTTGCCTCTCAACTGCTACCGTCTGGTAACATGGATGGCGCACTTCTTCCACAAATAGATTCTGGGGTTGTACATTGTGTCCTAGTGTGAACGTCATCCTGGAAGGTTTCCGCTGGACATAAGTAAGAGATAGTTATCACATGATTCAGGCAGTAAGCTTACATGGTAAACGACATACGAATTATTGCCGAGCAAGGCAAGCTATATTTAAATGGATTGAAGCAGCATCAACCGAAAATAAATTAAAATGGTAAGATGAAACTAGGGATGTAAGTGGCAAATAAACGACATCCGCCAGTCCCATCTAGTTAGTTTTTGCTAGCTCCCTGGTTCATTTTCCTCAAAAAACAAAAAGTATTTTGAACTATCATACCACTAAAGGACTTTAATCGGGATTAAACGGGACCCAGTTTACATCCCTAGTTGAAAGGGAGTGTACCATCGCTATATTTAAGTTTCCAAGGCATCTAAGCAGTTGAAATAATCTGAGAAAGCACTTAATAGTGTGGCCTCATATAAACTATGAAGATAGTCTTGTGATGAAGTTCATAGGAAAAGTTAAGGACTCAAATGAACTAGGCATGCATTTCCTTACGATAGTACAGCAGGCACTGCTGACATATTGGCCAACTCAGGTGTAGTGTAACAAGTAACAAACAAGCATTCAAATCAAGCAATACAGCAAAGCAGACAACTGAACTATTTGTTATTCTGTAGGATTACAGGTTGATGGCACAAGCCAAGAAAGAAGCCCACATGCATTACATTTCACATGTACTAAAACACAATGGATTACCATATGTTGTTGTGAAGCCTTGCTGCTATTGCAATGTTCTTTGAAGATATTGTCAGCATCCCGTGGTTGCAAATCTAGTTGTTGCAGTTTATTCTGCACCCTCTATTTAGGTAAAATTAATTTTAATCACATGCACTGGTTCATCTAAACTAATGAATGAAGGGTGTGTGCATACACGACAATATATCTGCTTCCCTCTATTTTTATGCTTGTTCGAGGTGCCAACCCCAAAAGAACAAATATTTTGCTTTATGGGGTTGGCAGCTCCATAATTAATAGAAGTATCAAATTAGTCATGCAACTTGGGAAGATCAAGAACAAACAAAAAAGTAATGAACAGAGGATCGGAGCAGTGATGTAATAGCTAGCATCAGAAAATGTAGGGTAAAATGAACAAAAACCAGCGGAACCACATGCTAGTTTGCTGACGTGTAATCCAGCATAGAGAACATGAAGCAGTCTGGTGGAACCAGCAGGTGGCATCAAAACAACACCATTATCATAAATATAGCATGCAAGAAGTAAAATAGTACGCAGTGATATCCAGGAAGTACAATAATACTTAGGACAAAATTAAAGCATATTAACTATATGTGCACTGGTATGTAATTTAGCACATGTAACATGTTCACTGCCAGAAGTATGGCCCTACAGGTGCAAGCAGAATAACGCGTCTCATGAAAAACTAAATGATTCCCTGAAGAAATTCAAAGGTGCGGTGCTTATGCTAAGAAAGTGAATGTAGGAGCCGGCCGTTGGATAATAGTACCTGATTCTCGGTGGCGTATGGGTATCGTTGGCATACTTGATAGCTAAGGATCATCGATGGTGCTCGTGTTGTGGTTGAGTATGGGCCGGCTGTTGCCGTCGCTGAAGCGGCTCCGGTGTTACGGTTGTGGCGCCTGTCAACATACAAGAAAGCTCATCTGTGGTAAGTGAACAATTGCACGATAAAGAGAAAAACCGAAGGAGTACAAATCGAAATAACCTGATGAGGCTGCGGCGTCGGTAAAGCAGGGCCGGTGGAGTTGAATACGGCGTCCAAGGAGCGGGTCCGGTGCAGTTGACATAGGCTTCGGCAGGCGCATTGTACAGTGCTTTTGGTGAGGCAGACCTGTTGCGGCGGACGAGGGCTTGTATGAAGGGCCAGCGAAGGGACGGACAAGGGTGTCAGTGAAGGGCCTACACTGTGGTGGATGAGGGCGTCGGTTAAGCAGATTTGGTGCGGTGGACCATGATGGCGGTCAAGGAGATCTGGAGTGGTGGACAAGCCAGTCGTTGAAGCGGCTCCGGTGAAGTAGTGAGTTGGCAGTTGGGGGTTCCAAGGTGCGGAAGGTAGATCCGTCGGGGTGTGAGGTCCACCGCTGTGGTGGAGGACTAGATTCGGCGGCTTGCCATGGTTGGGGGGGGGGGGGGGGGGAGGGGGGGGGGCTCGGGGGAAGAATGTTGGGGGAAAAGAGGGGAAAACAATGGAGTTACCAAAGCAGCCCTTTTCCGTTCATGTGGTAGGGGTAAAACAGGAATATTGCAAGGCTAAACTTTCGGGCGTGAGATATTTCGATGTGAGCAGGAAATTTGAAAGCTTTTGGCGCCTGAAATTATATTCTGCTCTTGTACGGCCGACTATGATATCATGGCCGAGAATTTGTTTGTTTTGCATGCAAAAAAAGTGCAAGTTTTGAAAATCACTGTCACCAATTCGAAATTTAGATTGTCTAGTCAATTCAAATATGGATCATTGAGCTACTACAAGCAAATACCATCGTACGGTCCAATTCAAATGAACTTCGAAATGTGTTTAGCCTAAATATGATGACAAAAGCAACAATGTGTATGTGTATGAATAAAGTGGATGATTATAAAGTTAGAACATGCCCGTATGTGTATATCTCTAGGTTTGATATATGAATTTGAAATCACAAAATCTCGGCTTAAAAAATGTACCTCCGGTTAAATGAAATACTAAAGCTAATGATGGAGTCGAATTCCAAAATTCCAATCTTAGGTTTGTAATTCTGGTACATCAAGGTATATCACGCATGTTCAAAAGTATCGTTATCTCATAGTCCAAACCATGAGTGCACACACTATTGACCATGTATATCTCAATTACGCTAAAGTCCCTCAAATATGGACACCTCACTCTTTATCTGAAGCCACCCCCCCTCATCGCCCCCCACACAGAAGTCGTTCTCTCCCTCAAACACCAACACACGAGCACATTAACACCCCTCTCTCTTCTAAAGTCCGGACCCCAATATAGGTCTCTATCACTTTGTCTCTTGGGCATGCACACATCTCTTCCCCCACTCTCTAGTTAGATCTCCATGCATCTCTCTTTCCCAAGCACACGCACTATGTATAGTGTATCTTTCCCATACACACAAAACGTCGCCCCCAAATGTTTGTCTCCCTAGTTATGTGGTTCTCGCACACTCACCTCACACACCACCCCCACTACAAACAAGCACACTTCATCTCCTTGTGCACCACTCTCCTCTTTCTATCTCTCCCACATGCGGACCCTCCCCAGCTCCTCCATGTATACATATATGTCGTGACTCTTTCCATAGCTCCCTAATGTATCATCATTCTCGATCTCACACATTGTTCTCTACACTATCTATTCTAGATCTCTCATGAAGTCCCTATAACACACACACACACACACACGATGACTCGCTTCCCTTGCGTCCCCGTTCATAGGCCAATTTCAAACAACATTAACATTGTCTCCTTATATATACGCCATTTATGGACACAAATGCCCCCTCTATTCCTCTCCCTCTCTCCGTCGCTAGCTCTCTCTCTCCCTCTCTCTCTCTCTCTCTCTCTCTCTCTCTCTCTCTCGCTCTCACACCCCTCTCCCGCACACACTCGATGTCTCTTCCAAATAGTCTGCTCCCCCCGCCCGCACCCATGCTATCCCGCTACTACACATGTCACACCATTCCCCCTTCCCTTATACTAGGTTTACATCATTAGTGGTCTCTCTACTCCACATACAAACACTCCCTCTCACACACAAATGCGCGTACAAACACACACAAACACCCATTAATCTGTTGTCACACCCTAGCCAATTCAAGCATTAGAGTGTGCATCACGTTTAAATTTCTCTTAAATTTGAAATGGGGATGACAAAACCCCCAGCACCCCCCTGGAACAACTAGGGTTTACTAAAAACTTTTTCAATGAACCTGAAATGCCCTTCTAAAAAGCGCACCCTTTTGTTTTGGGTTAAAACCGTGGACAAAAATGGTGCACATTTTTCTAGGACATCTTAAGGTCATTGAATTAATTCTTGTAGTATTTGCATTTGGGCATTTAAATGCTATAAAATATTTTAAATGCTCAAATAATCGTAAACCAAAATGTTTGCTATTGGATATATTCTAAGCACCGGCCATGATTAATTTTATGATTTTTGGAAATGCCCTGGCATTTTTAATGAAGCCCTGAAGTTACAGAAATAATAGAATAAATAAAAAAATAGAAAAGGAGAGAGAGAGAACAGAACTTACCTGGCGCAGCCCACCTAGCCCACCGGCTCGACCCAGTCCACTGGCTCTTGCCAGTCGTCCTCCTCCTCCCGCCAGGAGGACGAGAAGCGCGTGGCCGGCGCCCGCGGCCACACGCCGGCCACCTCCTACTTCCGCCGATGCCCCGGACGCGCCTACGAGTGCCACGCACTCCCCCACACCCCCTCTCTTTCTCCCCACTCTCCCCATGGCCTCTCCCCCTCTCTGGCTCTCTCCCCATCCCCTGCCGAGTGCAGCCGTCGCCGCCGACAAGCACCACCGCAGCCACCATCGTCCACTCGCTGCCTCGCCGTGCCAAGAAGCTCCGCCGTTGTCCGCTGCTTCGCCTCGACTAATCCCCGAGCGCTCGCTCGCCCCGGAGACGCTACACCGAGCTTGTCTTCAACCTCGGTCACCGGAGATCCCCCTTGCCGCCCGCTCGCTCCAGCTCTTCCCCTAGCTCACCGTTCGCTCCCCTGCAACCGCAGTGAGCTACTTACCCGTTTCCCCCTCCCCGCGCTCGTTTGCGCCCTCTAACCCCCATGTCGCTCGGAGCCTAAGCTCGCTGCCACCACCACACGTCGCCATCGTGGCCACAGCCACGTTGGGTCGCAACCGAGCATGCCTTCGTCTTCAACGCACTCGTAGGAGCCCATAGCACCCACGCGTGCCCCTCGCCGTGCCTGCTAGCGACTAGTTCAACCTCGCCGCGGACATACTCGCCGCCGTCGTCTCCGGCCACCCCAGCTCCACCTACTACCACCACTCGACGCGGCTCACTCCCCGCATCACGTAGATGGTCTCCGCCGTCCTTTTGGTCTCCGGAGTGCAAAACCCGAGCCCTCCGCCGCGTCTGGCCTTGCCGGCGGCTAAAGGCCGGCGAGTCTGACCCCCTTTAACCGTGGACTAACGCGTAGGCCCAAGTTGACTGCCCGCTGAGCCTATGACAGGTGGGGCCGGCATGCTAATTAGTTTAGGATTAGAGTTAACTAATTTTAATTAGTTTAGTCACTGACATGTGGGCCCAGGCCCCACTAACAGTTAATTAGTACTAATTTAATCCTGTTAATTAGCTGAGCCACTGCCAGACAGGGCCCACCAGTCAGGTTTGACCTGGCCGACCCAGTTGACCCGCTGACGTCACACCTATGTCATGCTGACGCATTAATTCAATTACTGGAATTATTCTTATATAGGAAATTCCAGAAAATAGCCAAAACTCCTAAAAATCATAGAAAATCAACCATAACTCCAAATCAAACAATTTATATATGAAAAATGATCAGAAAAATTCAATCTATCCATCTGTAATGGTTTCATGCATGACAAAACAAGTTAACCTTTCTGTTTAAGAAAAATAAAATAATGCACTAATAAGGCCATGTTAAATGAGCTAACATTTGAATCTTTGATTCAAATGAGTTCATTCCTTTCTGTTTTAGCTTGCATTAGGCCAAGACACTTTAATTTTTCCATGTCATAGCATGCATCATATTGTTGCATATCGTCATGTGTTGATTATGTTCGATGTGTCTTTCGTGGTAGGTTCTGCCTCCGAGGATAACCCCAAATATCCGTCTGAAGGGTAGTACCCTACTACCAGTACATCAGGCAAGCAACCCATTGATCATTCCGATACAAACCCATGTTCTCGCTTCTGCTCTTGTTTACTACATTAGGACAACGTGATTCAAACTGCTGTGTGCTACGGTAGTTGAACCCTTATCCTCTGCATGACCTGTCATTGCCACAGTAACTAGATGAAACCCACTAGCATGTGTAGGAGTTGATTGAGCCGTGTATGTGTTTCCTACCTTGCTATGCCTGCTATGCTTAGAGTTGTGTCAGGTTTGGTTCATCTGGGTCATGGGCTAGAGTGAAATGATTATGTCGGTAATGTGAGGGATGTGTTGAACATGATTTGGTAAAGGTATCGATGAGAGGACATGTAGGAGTACATGTTGGGTTGTTTCATTGAGGCTGTCCCTAAGAACTGAGATCTGTATGTGTGATTTAAGATTCAGTTACTACCATACATTGGGCCCAAAACCAATGGACCCTCTCGGCTTCTTAATCACCCTAGTACTCTTTCCAGGAGTTGCAAATAGTTTTTGGTGTTTGTAGGTTATGTGTTGGCAGCCGTGCGTAGCGCTGACCCTAGGGGTGGGCTATGTTGCGGTAGATACACCGTGGCACGATGTACCGAGTCACCCGTTTGGTGTCTCGGGAACCCTGTTCACATCATTCGGGGCCGTATGTGGAAACCTCGGTCGGACTCCCTGCGGATGGGACCTGAATAGGCGATAGACCTGGACTAGAGGCTTGAGTGTTAGGTAGGCCGTGGCCGACACCCTCGTTGGGCTTCCGCTTGAAGGTTGCCGAGTACATGTCGTGTAAACGGCGGTAAGTGGTGAAAGCGTGTATGAAGAAGTACACCTCTGCAGGGTATAAAACTATTCGAATAGCCGCGTCTGCGATAAAGGACTACTTGGTTGCCTATACAGTTCATAGACAAGCTAATGGATACTACTAAAAGACTCAAGATAAGTGTGAGTACAGAGGATGGCCCTCTTGTAGGATGACGAGGGAGGATCCCCGGTGGAGTATTGTGTTGGTGATTAGTGGACTCGTGTGCGAAAAACTGTTTTACTAGTGGAGTTCTGTAGGATAGCTTAGCCAAGAGTCAAAGCTGGCTTGCTGCAATAACTCCACCACCTTCTTGAGAATGAGCATGTATAGTAGGTTCTGATGTAAGACTTGCTGAGTACCCTTGTACTCATGTTTGCTTAATTACTGTTTTCAGACGACAACACTGCCCCTCCGATTGGTTTTATGTAGACCTTGATGTCGACGAGTGACTAGCCACCTAGGTGGTGATCCTGGCCATGGAGGGCCCTATGTAGATAGACAGGCTTCGAGAAGCCTTCTTTCTTTCTAGTGTCTGTACTCAGACTATTTGCTTCCGCATGTGCTTGTAAGCTTGTATGACTTGAGTGTTGGGTCATGTGACCCCTACCTGTATGAACATGTTATGTATGGCTCTCTAGAGCCTTCAAATAAAGTACTTGAGTTGTAGAGTTTTATTGTGATGCCATGTTGTATGTACTCATATCGGGCATATTTTGTGTATGATTGAAATGCTTGGTATGAGTGGGATCCGACAATCTAGTTGTTTATCCTTGGCAGCCTTTCTTATGGGGAAATGTAGTCTAGTGTTCCTCAAGCCATAGTAGTCCGCTACAGCCCGGTCCACCGGAGTCCTTCTAGCCCAGCACTACTGCTCAGGACACTTGACTGGCCGGCATGTGTTTCACTTCGTTCCTATGTCTGTCCCTTCGGGGAAATGTCACGCGGTGACATCCGGAGTCCTGCCTAGCCTGCTACAGCCCAGGTTCCCCGGAGTCCTGTTAGCCCTGTGCTACAGCCCAAATTCACTCGCTGATGACCGACATGCTCGATGTGATTCATGTATTCCTGTCTCCATAGGTCTGCGCCGCTTTGGGTTCACGACTAGCCATGTCGGCCCGGGTTCTCTGTCATATGGATGCTAGCGACACTATCATATACGTGAGCCAAAAGGCACAAATGGTCCCGGGCCATGGTAAGGCGACACCCATGGGAATACCGTGCGTGAGGCCGCAATGCGATATGAGGTGTTACCAGCTAGATCGATGTGACTTGGAATCGGGGTCTTGACAGCGTTGGCATCAAAGCCGGACTACCTGTAGGTTCGTTGAGCCAAACTGGTCGATGTCGAGTCTAGAAATGCTTTAGTTATATGTAGGGGAATTGATTGTGGGAGGGAACGTAAGGATCTTTTACTCCTTTACCTTATGCCCTCTGATCTGAGTCATTCTCTTCTCATTCAATGTGGGTTAAGGACTAGGGTCTCTTCTTCTATCAGGTTCACGTGTTACTAATCCGTAGTAGCTTATAGGATTGTTGTTACAAGCCTCAGTACAGTTTCTACTACTTTTAGTATGTTGTCAGTTGAATCAGAACCTTGATATGATGTTGTTGAGTGGTATTGCAAACTGTTGTGGATGTCTCAAATCTTTTTCTGAGCATTTTACAGCTGTTATGCTGTCCAATTTTCCCTAGAAATTCTAATGCCTTTGCATTGTGGTTGTGCTTTCAGATGGCCACTCGTGCTCAAAATCAAGTGGTTCGCCTGACCCGGTGCCTCGATGTGCCCGGTCATACTGCTATGTTAGTCCGAGTAATGATCGAGACGAGTGACTAGCCACCCAGGTGGTGATCCTGGCCATGGAGGGCCCTATGTAGATAGACAGGCTTCGAGAAGCCTTCTTTCTTTCTAGTGTCTGTACTCAGACTATTTGCTTCCGCATGTGCTTGTATGCTTGTATGACTTGAGCGTTGGGTCATGTGACCCCTACCTGTATGAACATGTTATGTATGGCTCTCTAGAGCCTTTAAATAAAGTACTTGAGTTGTAGAGTTTTCTTGTGATGCCATGTTGTATGTACTCATATCAGGCATATTGTGTGTATGATTGAAATGCTTGGTATGAGTGGGATCCGACAATCTAGTTGTTTATCCTTGGCAGCCTTTCTTATGGGGAAATGTAGTCTAGTGTTCCTCGAGCCATAGTAGTCCGCAACAGCCCGGTCCACCGGAGTCCTTCTAGCCCAGCACTACTGCTCAGGACACTTGACTGGCCGGCATGTGTTTCACTTTGTTCCTATGTCTGTCCCTTCGGGGAAATGTCACATGGTGACATCCAGAGTCCTGCCTAGCCTGCTATAGCCCGGGTTCCCCGGAGTCCTGTTAGCCCAGTCCTACATCCTGGATTCACTCGATGATGACCGACATGCTCGATGTGATTCATGTATGCCTGTATCCATAGGTCTGCGCCACTTTGGGTTCACGACTAGCCATGTCGGCCCGGGTTCTCTGTCATATGGATGCTAGCGACACTATCATATACGTGTGCCAAAAGGCGCAAACGGTCCCGGGCCAGGGTAAGGCGACACCCGTGGGAATACCGTGCGTGAGGCCGCAATGTGATATGAGGTGTTACCGGCTAGATCGATGTGACTTGGAATCGGGGTCCTGACATCTGGATCCTCATCTCTCCCCATTCCGCATGTGTATCTCACACACTCACTCTCTAATTATGTATATGTGTCTCCATGTTACACAACACAAAGCCCCATGTACATGTCTCTCTCTATCCTCCAGACACATAGACACAAAGAATCTGTTAACATTGCTTCAGTCTCTAGACATATCACACACGCACACTGTCTCACTCTCTCGCAAACACGCTCAACAAGGGTTTCCCTGTGAATAACTTACCATCTATTCATCAACAGTCGTGGCAATACGGCGAACACGAGAGGTGAAAAAGAATAAATATGCACGTGCTTAGACAAGCTAGTATGACTACAAGGACTAGAGCAAGCCAAAAAGCGTGCCGCCATCACCCCCTCCTTATCGGCGATGGGAAAACCTTTGTTTTACACAGTCAAGAAGTGTAACACCCACGATGCGGCTATATCTCCCACGCGTCGGAGCACGACTTAGAGGCATAGGCGCATAGTAGGAAAGATGGTATCTGAGCGGATGTGGGCTGTGAAGAGAGAAGAAAAGGAGAGCAGCCCGGCAACTGTTTCCGAAGACCCAAAACTTCCGACGATAGACCGGCTACTACTGCCGCTATACTTATACGTTGGGGCGTCAAACGGGCTCCGAAAGCGATGAAACTTGACAGGCGGCCTATCTACACTAAAACAACACCGCATGCCAACTTTCATCCCATTTCGAGAACATTTTCCGGCCACTTATAAAATAATATTTCGTACATGCCGCGGGCGCATGCAAGTGTGTCTAGGCTCAGAACGGACAACGGAGAGAACGAGGAGACCGGGATGGATGCAAGTTTTGAAAACACAATGATGCAATGCGGATGATGACATGGCAAGATGCAACACGCAAGTGAAAGACATGGCAATGATGGGGAATAACTGCAAGACACCTGGCGCATCGGTCTCGGGGCGTTACAACACTCCACCACTACAAGAGGATCTCATCCCGAGATCTAGGATGGCACCGGAGGGAAACAGAAGAGGAAGAGAAGAGGTAAAACTAAGTTGATTCTTTGACTAACGAGTGAAACCAAAGAACCTTGCGAGGTTGAACAAATTGAAAGAATACAACAAAGATTAACAAAGTTGAACACACTCCGTTAGAAAAAGAGGAACAAGGAACATTACGGGAACCTTGTGGGTTGAAAGACATAAGAAAAGTGTTTAAATGGACAAGAAGTACATGCAAGCACTCCGGTTGAAACGAGATGTACAAGGAACGATAAAGATCAATTACGACAACACTCCGGTTGGAAATGGAAGGCAAGAATATGAACTTGGCAAAAAGAAAGCACTTGGATGAGAGTCCGATTAGAGGAGGAATGATAGACACAACACGATGGATAAGAAAGAAAAGAACACGATCCTCACAAAATCGAGATCATGAGTGAAGAGAGCAAGGTCACAATGCCTCCGGAAGAAAGAAAAGAAGATAGATCATTGTAATGAAAGAATGGAGAAGGAAAAGCAACTTCTGGCACAAAAGAGCTTGGAGAGCACCCTTCCAAGAAGGTTAAAATGGAGTTGTTGGAAAACCAACAATGAAATGAAAAAAAGCTTGTAGTGGGCTTATGGAAAACTTCTCAAAATTGAGGCGAAATTTTGCCACTAATGGAAAACAATAGATTCGATTGATATCAACAAGAAGACGAGAAGCTTATTTCAGCGGGAGGATTAATGAAAGACTTGGGTCATTTATAAGCACCATAATAGCAACAATCATTAGGGAAGTCTCAAGGTGAAATATAATCCAAGATAACTCCAACGAAGATATTGATGGATTGAGAAGATCTCATGCTCAAAGAAATTGATGTGTTTAGCTATCTCATTCCTGACAACTTTTGAATCATGAAACATGAAGGAAATTGTGAAAATGACATAACACCACATCAAAAGATAAGATAGAAAGAATTGCACTTCGGAATGCAAGATGAAGAATACTTTAAGTATAGCTTGGCGGATCATAACTTCAAGAGAAATCTTGAAGAACAATAGAAGAATGCATAGAATCTGTGACGAGCTACCATGTAGAGCCTCCATGAAGAACTCCGGTAAACAAGGATGATAGAAAGAAAGAGAAGTTGAAAACACCAGGTGAAGCCTTGCAAAGATTTAGATGGAGCTTCGCGACGAGATAAAGCGGAAAACTTGAAACTCCAGAAAAGAAACGATGAAGCATCTTGAACCTAGAAATGTGACATGATGAACAACTCTGGAAAGAATTCATTAGAACACTTAGATGAAACAACAATAAGAATTACTTTATGCGTATCCTTCACCAATTTAAATTTATGACAAGCAACTGATTTGGCATACTACTTATTCTCGTAAAAAGGATAGACATAGCACATACTTGAGAAAGGTCTTCAACGAACCACTGGTAGGAATGGAAGAACGAATGAATCTGTATGATAACGAAGGAAGAGGAACTCTTGAACGAACCACCGTAAGAATTGAACAAGAAAGTAGCAAAAGCACAATTCACCGGGAAGAATTGGAAAACGAAAGAAGAACTTGAGAGACTTTAGATACAAGTGAACGAAGAGATCCTGAGATGATTAGCGAAAATTTGAATGATGCACTGGAAGAATTCAAGAACTAGAGCTGAAAGCTGGAATGAATAATTCCGAGACGATGGGCTCCGGAGAATCAAACTGAAAAGACTCATGAATTGCTGCGGATGGGTGAAAAGAATTCTCGCAATTGAAAACAGTTATGAGAGGATGGCCTCAAGCTAGAACCATGAATCCCTACGAGAACAGATATGATATAAGAGGAACTCTTCTTCGGTCTTCAAAATCCGGAGAATGACGATGAAAAACACCATCAAGAATTGTTTAGACACTCCGGGATGACTAATAGAAAGGTTGAGCCAATGGTGAAAAGAATTTGACAGGTCTTGGAGAAAAACAAATGACTGATGATAATTCATACTTACGTCAAACTTTGAGAAGAATTTGAGAGTAACTCCGGGAAAATTAGAAGAGTCAGGTAAGGTCCTGGAAAAATACCTGTGGGTTAGGGCCCACTCAAGAGAAACACCGTTGGACGATTTCTTAGGAAGAGATAATGCACCGGTTGATTTAAATGGTTTGAATGAGATAACAACCTCGAAATAGGTTGAACGGATCTTGAATGAAAAGATGAGACTTCCGAGATATCTTCAGCACTCCAGAACAAATGAATAGTGAGAGGTGAATGATTAAGAGGTGCACCGACATGGGAAAACATTTGAAATGTGGAAAGGGATATGATCAACACCAAAAGCTAGAATTGAATCCACCGGAGAAGAAAAAGAATGATGAATGATGATCTTGAAGCTCCGTTAGTATCTTCCTGAGAATCACCGGATAAGAACATTGAAAGAGACGAGCAAAGAGGCTTCACATCCATAAGATGGATACTTGATTACGAAATCCGATTCCTCGAAGAAAAAGGGGGGGGGGGGGGGGAAAACAAAGGCAACTTGGGACGGATGAAACAAACACCGTTGACGAAAACTGAGTTGATCTTGCGAATGTTAAAAATGATCGGATCCACTTGAAGAGAAACATGCCGGTTGAAAAGGATTGACATGACCATCTCGATGATCGAAAAGGATTAACACTCCCATAGAAATATGAGAACACCGCTTAGGAAAGGTATGGAATCAACATTTGACTTCGAAGCAACTCGCATACCACAAACCAAAACAAAAACAAAGGATCGACTTAGGAGATAAGCCAGAAACACACATATGATAGATCCCATATCGTATCATGTGTCTGTTGGAAAGATATCCTAGGATCTACTGGAATTCCCACTTATAAACTCTTGAAACTTTCTGGTTATTCAATCAGGTGTTGGGGTTACAGGGGAAGCATAATATCTCACCCAAACTAACAATTCCTACATCCAGCTGTATCCATCCTTCAACACATAACCAAGAAACCTCCGGAAATCATTTACCTCAACCTTCAAAAAGCATCCGTTACACAAGTTATGGTAATACTCCCGAACTGCCGCCCCAGTATTGGGTGGCATCGAGGTTATCTCACCAACAACTGCATAAAAGAGATTTTCGATGTCGGCGAACTCAGGTATTCCAGAATTACAATGATAAAATTGTGACGACAACACCTCGGAGCTCAATTCCCCGGGACACTACCACAACCCCTAAATGTCAGGAGGCACCAAGAACAATGTTCTCATCACAAAACCATCAGAACGATTCCAAGATACTTGCGTGATCCTAAATTTTGTTCGTGAAATTTGAGAAGAGAAGAGTCAAAACTCTACGTCAGGAGGCCTCACCAGAGCGAAGAAGGGACTAAGGATTAAAAATAATCCTACTCTCCGATATATATAATCCTATAAGACTCAAAACATTTTTTCTAGACTCAACAATGCCAGCGATTCGATCAAGCAGGGGGCTCCTAAGTCGGCTATATCTCCCACGTGTCGGAGCACGACTTAGAGGCATAGCCGCATAGTAGGCATGTCGCAAGAGGGGTAATCTTTACACATCCCATGTAATGAATAAGAAGGGGATAAAGAGTTGGCTTACAATCGCCACTTCACACAATACATAAATATAGCATTACATCATCCAGATAAAATCAGGGTCCGACTACGAAACCAAATAAAGAAAGACAACCCCTAATGCATAGATCCCCGATCGCCCCGACTGGGCTCCACTACTAATCAACTGGAAATGAAACAACACAACAAACACGATCTTCATCGAGCTGCTCCTTGAGCTCGGTTGCGTCACCTGCACGGTTATCATCGGCACGTGCAACTGTTTGAAGTAATCTATGAGTCATAGGGACTCATCAATTTCACACCCTCACGATCAAGACTATTTAAGCTCATGGGTAGGATAGGGTAATGAGGTGGAGCTGCAGCAAGCACTAAGCATATATGGTGGCTAACTTACGCAAATGAGAGCGAGAAGAGAAGCAAAGCACGGTCGTGAACTAGAAGTGATCAAGAAGTGATCCTGAATCTAGTTACATTCAAGCATAACACCAAAACTGTGTTCACTTCCTGGACTCCCCCGGAAAGAGACCATCACGGCTACACACGCGGTTGCTGCATTTTAATTAAATTAAGTTTCAAGTTCTCTACAACCGGACATTAACATATTCCTATCTGCCCATAACCGCGGGCACGACTTTCGAAAGTTCAAAACCCTGCGGTGGTGTCCCAACTTAGCCCATCACAAGCTCTCAAAGTCAACGAAGGATATTCCTTCTCCCAGGAAGACTCAATCAGACTCGGAATCCCGGTTACAAGACTTTTCGACAATGGATAAACAAGACCAGCAAGACCGCCCGAATGTGCCGACAAATCCCAATAGGAGCAGCACATATCTCGTTCTCAGGGCACACCGGATGAGCAATCCATACGACTAAAACCAACCCTCAAGTTTCCTCGAGGTGGCGCTGCAAGGGGCTCTAGTTCGGACCAACACTTAGAGAAGCACTGGCCCGGGGGGTTAAAATAAAGATGACCCTTGGGTTGGCCGACCCAAAGGAAGGGTAATAGGTTGTTAAGCAAATGTAATACCAAGGTTGGGCCTTGCTGGAGGAGTTTTATTCAAAGCGAACTATGAAGGGGTTCCCATAACACCCAACCGCTTAAGGAACACAAAATCAAGGAACACAACACCGGTATGACGGAAACTAGGGCGGCAAGAGTGGAACAAAACACCAGGCATAAGGCCGAGCCTTCCACCATTTACCAAGTATATAGATGCATTAATTAAATAAGAGATATTGTGATATCCCAACATATCCATGTTCTAACATGGAACAAACTTCAGCTTCACCTGCAACTAACAACGCTATAAGAGGGGCTGAGCAAAGCAGTAACATAGCCAAACAATGGTTTGCTAGGAAAGGTGGATTAGAGGCTTGACATGGCAATATGGGAGGCAAGATATAGCAAGTGGTAGGTATCGCGGCAAGGATAAGAGCGAGCAACTAGCAGGCAAATATAGAAGTGATTTCTAGGGTATGGTCTTCTTGCCTGAGATCCCGCAAGGAAGAAGAACGAGTCCATGAAGAAGACAAGCGGACGTAGTCAAACGAATCCTCACAAACACGACGTTATCGGAACTAACCCGAAGAAGCAACACCGGAAAGAAAGAAACAACATAGTAAACAACCATCACATAAACATGGCATGATGCACAAACAAGTATGATGCATGTCCGGTTTAACAAGTCATGGCATGGCATAGTGCACAAGCAAAACTACAAGTTGAGTGGAGCTCAATATGCAACGAGTTGCATATTGACGAAACGCCACATGACTTATTTAGTTCTCTCCCGTTTATGCACCCAACCAGGTTAAATGTTATTAAACATGGCAATATGGTGAAGCAAATGAAAACTACCTATCTAGGCAAGTTTAAATGAGGCCGGAACAACAAGCAATAGGTCCAAAGAAATCCTCATGAGCATATATTAGATTTGGTATTGTTCTGACCTATAGCATATTTTAGAGTATTTAAACATGCAAAGTAAGGTCACCATGATAATCTATGCATTTTTCTATCCCATTTACATATAAAGATTATTTACAATGGAGCTATGGTTATGAAGTTATGAATTTAATCATTTTACCATGGATATGAGCAAACTAATGCAAACAACAGCTTAAACATTTTAAACATGGTTGAAAGTTGGATATTATGAAACTAGACACAAATTTAAGCATTTTACATATATAGTTTATTTAGTTCCGATGCACAGTATGTGAGTTATAATATGCATGAACTATAGGGACTATTCTGTAAAACTGGTCTCTCTGGAAATTAGACAAAATCGCAGGTAAAAAAACAATATGGGTCGAATCTGCTAGCCCAATTGTATACAGGAGGGGGCTATGGAAGTGGCCTCACCACGGGCCTGGCCCAGCTCGGTGGGAGGAGGTCGGGCAGGCCGGCTGGTGCTGGGCCTGGGAGGCCAAGGCCCATGCGGTGACCCACACGAGCGAGAGGGCTCGTCTCCCCCGCGTGAGACCGAGCGAGGCCATGGCGTGGCCGGCGGCATCTTGCAGCCGGCGGGGCGAGGGAGGTCCGGCGCGACGCGGGACAAGGCGGATACGGGCATGGGGCCTCCAAATCCGGCAGTGGTGGTGGGAGGCGGCGACCGGCAGAGATCCAGGGTGGCGGCGACGATCCCTGCTGGCAGAAGAGAGAGAGAGAGAAAGAGAGAGAGAGAGAGAGAGAGAGAGAGCGAGGTTAGAGAGATATCAGACCAGTGGAGGAAGAAGAGAGGAAGGAGGGAGATATGGGCATGGCGACCTGGGTCCTGGGCGACTGAAGGAGGTCGCTGGCGGTGAGGTGAACGGCGGCGGGGTCGGGCGGCGCTAGGGCAGAGGAGATCAGCTCCTTCGAACCAGATCGGGGGCAAGGGAGCAGGAGGCGACGCGGTCAGGCCCCAATTGGCTCGCGTGGGCCGCGGCTTGCTGAGGCGCTGGGGCGCGAGGTGGCGCTGCGGGATTGGCCGGGGTGACGCTGCGGGGTGAGGTGGCGCGCGCTGGTTGCTCTGGGCGCGGTGGCGGAAGCGCCAAGTGGCGAGGAGGGGGTTGGCCGGCGCAGAATTCGTGGTGGCGGTGTCTAGGACATTAGGGAAGGCTAGGGGGCTAGGGTTTGGGCTAGGAATGGCCACAATTGGAAGGAGGGGGTCTATATATAGTCAAAAGAGCTAGGGTTATGGGTTTAGGGGGGGTTTTCGGACCCTCCGATCGTGATCCGATGGCTCCCGCCGCGAGGATGGAGTAGGTGGGCTGTAGGTGAGTGGAAGTGGGCTATGGAGAGCGGGTTGGGCTGATAGAGGAGAAGATAGAGAGACCCAGCGACTGTTTCCGGAGACCGAAAACGTCTGACGATAGACCGGCTATAATGTGGCGATAGTTTTACGGTTGGGCTATGAAACGAGCTCCGAATGCGACGAAACAACACCGCATGCCAACTTTCAACCCATTCCGAGAATATTTTACGGCCACTTATAAAATAATATTTCGGACATGTCGCGGGCGCGTGCGAGTGTGTCTGGGCTCTGAACGGACAACGGAAGGAACGAGGGGACCGGGACGGATGCAAGTTTTGAAAACATGATGATGCAATGCACATCATGACATGGCAAGATGCAACACACAAGCAAAAGACAAGGCAACAACAACGAATAACTGGGAGACACCTGGCGCAATTGTCTCGGGGCGTCACAACACTCCACCACTACGAGAGGATCTCGTCCCGAGATCTAGGATGGCACCGGGGAGAAACGGAAGAGAAAGAGAAGAGGTAAAACTAAGTTGCTTCTTTGATAAACGAGTGAAACCAAAGAACCTTGCGAGGTTGAACACATTTAAAGAAGAAAACTACGAGGATGAACAAAGTTGAAAACACTCCGTTAGAAAAGGGAACAAGGAATATTACAGAAACCTTGTAGGTTGAAAGACATAAGAAAAGGGTTGCAATGGACAAGGAGTACATGCAAGCACTTTGGTTGAAATGAGATGTACAAGGAAACGATAAAGATCAATTACGACAAAACTCCGGTTAGAAATGGAAGGTGAAGAATATTAGCTTGGCAAAATGAAAGCTCTTGGATGAGACTCTGGTTAGAGGAGGAATGATAGACACAACACTACGGTTAAAACAAGATAGAGAAGGAATAAGAATGATATAATTTGGACAACATTCCGACTGTAAATGGTAGGAATTGAACATGGATTGACAAGATGAGAGGATACTTGATGAAATCAACAACACACTGCCTCCGGGGTTATTGAAAGAAATGGCACAAGAGGTAAGAAAGATTTCAGACAGCACTCCGTTTGAGAAGGGAGGCAAAACTTGATAAGGTGGAAGAACTTGAAAAGAGGACACGACACTCCGGTTAAATGGATAAGCAAAAGAAAGAACATGATATTCACAAAATGAGATGATGAGTGAAGAGAGCAACATCACAATGCCTCCAGAAGGAAGAATAGAAGATAGGTCATTGCAATAACAGAATGGAGAAGAAAATGGCAACTTGTGCCATACTTGAGCTTGGAAAACACCCTTCCAAGAAGGTTAAAACGGAATTGTTGAAAAACCAACAACGAAACGAATAATCTTATAGTGGGCTTATGAAAAACATCTCAAAATTGAGGCTAAATTCTACCACTGACGAAACCAATAGATTGGATTGATATGAACAAGGAAATGAGAACTTATTTCCCCGGAAGGATAAATGAAGAAATTAGGTCATTTATGAGCACCATAAATAGCAACTATCCTTAGGGAAAGCTTTAGGTGAAATATAACCCAAGATAACTCCAACAAAGAGATTAATGGATTGAGAAGAGCTCATGCTTGAAGGAATTGATGGGTTTAACTATCTCATTCTTGACAACTTGCGAATCATGACACACGAAGGGAAATTTTCAAGAGTGACATAACACCACCTCAAAAGCTAAGATAGGAAGAACTGCACTTTTGGAATGCACCATGAAGAATAATTGACGTATGGTTTGGCGGACCTTAACTTCGAGAGAAAACTTGAAGAACAAATTGAAGAATGAAAAGAATCCTTGACGAACCACCATGTTGAGCCTCCATGAAGAACTCTGGAAATAAAAGGATGATATAAAGAAAGAGAAGTTGAAAACACCAGGTGAATCCTTAAAATGATTTAGATGAATCTTTCGGGATGAAATAATTGAGAGAGCTTGGAACTCCGGAAAAGAAAAGATAAAGCATCTTGAACCGAGAATGTTATATGATGAACCACTCCGGAAAGCAGGAATTGAATTTACTCGATGAAACAAGAATAAGAATTACATTATGCTTATCCATCATCAATTAAATTGATGACAATCAACGGATTTGGCATACTACTTATTCTCGTTGAAAGGATTAAGATAGATATAGTGCAAACTTGGGAAAATCTTCAACGAACCACCGGTAGAATTGAAACAACGAATAAATTGATAAGATAAGCGAAGGAAGAAGGATCTTGGAAGAACCACCGTAAGAATTAAAAATGAACAAAGAAAAGATAAGGAAAACACCAGGAAGAATGATAAAAGAACGAAGAAACTTGAGAGATTATAAATACATGAGAACGGAGAGATCATGAACTGATTAGAGGATATTTGAATGATGCACCGGTATGATTTGGAGAACGAGAGCTGAAAGCTGGAATGAATAATTCTGAGATGATGGGCTCCGGATAATCAAACTGAAAAGACTCTTGAATTGCTCCAAATGGGTGAAAAGAATTCTCACAATCGAAAACAATTATGAGAGGATGGCAACAAGCTAGAATCACGAATCTTTGAGAGAACAGATAAGATTTGGAGGAAAACTCTTCTTCGGTCTTCAAATGCAGAGAATGATGATGAGAAACACCACCATGAATTGTTGAGACACTCTGGAAGAATCAAAAGCGAAGAGGTTGATTCTACGATGAAAAGAATTTGACAGATCTTGGAGAAATACATAAGACTGATGATAATTCATTCTTGCGTCAAACTTTAGAAGATTTGCGAATAGCTCCGAGACAACAGAAGAGTCAGGTAGGATCCTAGGAAAAGACCTGTGGGTTAGGGCCCACTCAAGAGAAACACCGTTGAAGATATTGCTTGAAAAGAGAGATTGCACCGATTGAATTAAATGGCTTGAATGAGATAACGACCTCAAAATAACTTGAGCCAACTTGTAACACCCACGATGCGGCTATATCTCCCACGTGTCGGAGCATGACTTAAAGGCATAACCGCATAGTAGGCATGTCGCAAGAGGGGTAATCTTCACACATCCCATGTACTAAATAAGAAAGGGATAAAGAGGTGGCTTACAATCGCCACTTCACACATTACATGAAAATATAGCATTACATCATCCAGAATACAATCAAGGTCTGACTACGGAACCAAATAAAGAAAGACAACCCCTAATGCTAGATCCCTGATCGCCCCGACTGGACTCCCCTACTGATCAACTAGAAAACGAAACAACACAATGAACACGATCTTCATCGAGCTCCCATCTGAGTTGGTTTGCGTCACCTTCACTGGCATCATCGGCACCTGCATCTGGTTTTGGAAGTAATCTGTGAGTCACGGGGACTCAGCAATCTCATACCCTCGCGATTAAGACTATTTAAGCTTATGGGTAGGAAAAGGGTAGTGAGCTGGAGCTGCAGCAAGCACTAGCATATATGGTGGCTAACTTACGCAAAAGAGAGCGAGAAGAGTAGCAAAGCATGGTCGAGAAGCTATAATGATCAAGAAGTGATGCTGAAACTACTTACATTTGAAGCATAACACAAGAACCGTGTTCACATCGCGGACTCCGCCCGAAAGATACCATCACGGCTACACACGCGATTGATTCATTTTAATTAAGTTAAGTGTGAGGTTTTCTACAATCAGATATTAACAAATTCCCATCTGCCCATAACCGCGGGCATGAGTTTCGAAAGTTCAAAACCTTGCAGGGGTGTCCCAACTTAGCCCATCACAAGCTCTCACGGTCAACGCAGGATGTTCCTTCTCCCAGGAAGACCCGATCAGTCTCGGAATCCCGGTTACAAGACATTTCGACAATGGTAAAACAAGACCAGCAAAGCCGCCCGAATGTGCCGACAAATCTTGATAGGAGCTGCACATATCTCGTTCTCAGGGCCCACCGGATGAGCCAGACGTCGGGTTGTCATAGACCCTAGTTTCCCAAGGGGCAGGACATCGCTCAGGTTGGACCAACACTTAGAGAAGCACTGGCCTGGGGGGGTTAAAATAAAGATGACCCTTGAGTCTACAGAACCCAAGGGAAGGTGATAGGTTGTTAGTGCAAATGTAAAACCAAGGTTGGGCCTTGCTGGAGGAGTTTTATTCAAAGCAAACTGTCAAGGGGTTCCCATAACACCCAACCGCCTAAGGAACGCAAAATCAAGGAACATAACACCGGTATGACGGAAACTAGGGCGGCAAGAGTGGAACAAAACACCAGGCATAAGGCCGAGCCATCCACCCTTTACCAAGTATATAGATGCATTAAAGTAAACAAGATATAATAATGATATCCCAACAATAATCATATTCCAACAAGGAACAAACTCCATCTTCACCTGCAACTATCAACGCTATAAGAGGGGTTGAGCAAAGCGATAACATAGCCAAACAACCACTACTGGGAAAAGCCCTACTAATGGCGCACCTAATTTGGACATTAATGGCGCATTAGTGGTCCGCCATTAGTGCCACACCATTAGTATATTTTACTAATGGCGCACCACAGGTGCGCCATTAGTATCTGGTATACTAATGGCGCACCTCAGATGCGCCATTAGTATGCCTCCCAGGGGGCCATGTATACCCAGGTGCTTTGGCATACTAATGGCGCACAACAACAAGATGCGCCATTAGTAACTTCGGCATACTAATGGCGCACTGTTTAATGATGCGCCATTAGTATCCTTTGGCATACTAATGGCACACTGTGATGTGATGCGCCATTAGTATGAATATTAGGTTTTTTTTATTTTTTAATTTTCTGTTTTTTGCACAGGTTACAAAATGTATAATTGGACGAAATATAGACAGCACACATCAACAACAGATTCATCGAATACAATAGAATATTAGTCTCTGAATACAATTCATCATATTAGTCTCCGAATACAATTCATCATATTAGTCTCCGAATTGAAAAGACCGAACAAAGATAGAACATTATATTACAAGTCTCGAGACCGCGAGTAGTGAGTTTGTCTTCACATTACAAGTCGATATCGATCATCTAAACTATCATCACATAGAAGAGAGCTGCAGTCATCACGATGAGCAACATCACGATGAAACTCGTCTTCATCCGGTTCCTCCAGCGCTCCCTCCCCTCTCCCGCTAGATAGCGGGCGTATCTAGATTCGGCCTCGGCCCTAGTGGTGTACCCTTTGTAACTGTTACCGCTGAATCGGTGAACCTGTCTCCGACACTCCTCCCAGTCATCGTAGACTCCGGGAACCTTACCCTTGTACACGACATACGACGGCATCGCTATGCAGTAGCCAAACGAAACGTTAGTACCAATTCACAGACAATACATAAGCAATATATAAGTATGCAACAGAACGATCGGAAGAGAAAAGCAAGACATTAATAGCATCGATTACATCTAAGTTGAACGACTCTCGAAACCAAAGAGACATACTACAACTTCATTAAAGTTTAATTACAACATGAGCCAATCGATGTTTCAGAACTAGACACAGCATCACTGCTTTCCACTCGACTCAAGGGACCGGAGCGTGGATGAAGCCGCCGTCTATCGTGGGAGTCATGAAATAACGGTCGTTGTCAGCCTGCATTTGTAGCATTGTGTCGATGTCACTGTTGGACGGTTGATTTCTGAGGTAGAACTGCCCCGAGTTACAAAGGACATCTTGATGGATGATTTCCGCAAACTCCAACTGGATGCGAAAGAATTCTTGTCTGATGTCCGCGTCCTGGATTGTCGACACGCTCGCGGCCCAATCTTTGAGTTTACTCGGTAGCAGAAGTTGATGATGGTCCCGTACGATCGCCCGCATGTGATGGATGGCGTAGCAGGTACCCTTCTGACCGCCAGGCAGCTGCTTGACGCAGCAGAACATCGTATTGTGGGAGAACACGTGCTTGCCGTACTTACGAATAGGCCTGGTGAAGGTGCCTCCAGATTTGACGTAGCCGGGGAGAACATCATCAAGAACCTTCTTGACATTTGTGTAGTCTATGTTCGACTGACGGTCCGGGTCGAAATACGTGGCCATGGAATATTTGGGGCTTAGGAGGATGAGCGTGCAATGTGTGTCACTGCAGAAAACACGGAATGTTAAAAGAAAAAAGATCGAAATCTAAGAATTCATATGTTACGGGGCGGTTGAGGGGAGGACTTACTCGGGAAAGTAAGGCACGAGGAAGTTATCCTTATCTTGGTTTGCCAGAATGACGCCTTCGAGGTAAGAAGCCGCGACTTGCCGGTCCCCAGCGCTGCCCAAGATCATGGCACGCATGTAGAAGGGGTCGACTATCACGATGTCCGGGGTCTTGTCGCGAATGATCCGCATCTCCATACTCAGCGAAAATAGCCGAACGAAGGTGTAGTGCAGCGGATGAAGGTTCAACATAGCGTGGATGTCATCATACCACAGGACGATCGTACCCCCGATGGAGTTATCCACAAAGCCCTTGCCCTCTGGCACCTTGGCCGCGAAAACCGGGTATGCCACATCCTTCTCTCCGAGACGCCGCTTCTCCAAAGAAAGAACACTGTCATGCAGACTCCGCATAGCACCGGTTGCAGCATCGAGCATATTTCTCGGTAGCATCGGCCTACCCGCCACATGCACCCTCCTCGAGATATCCTCAGGTGAAGGTGGCCCGTCCTGAGCACGGATCGTACTCGGTGCCGGCTGGCCCGCACCCTTGTTAGTCTTTCTTTTGCGTGCCTTCTTCTTCTCCTGTAATGGGACCGAGTTCTGCTCACAGACCGCCTTCTTGAGTGTGTTGGGGCTGATAATATTTCGTACCTCGCCTATCTGAGGCTCGGTGAAGTCGGCAGCTAGAGGCGTCTCCTGATAGCTGAACGGCAGACGATGCCTGTTGCAACTTGGCTTCTCCACGGTACCAGCTAGATCGCGCACGTCTTTTGTTGGGTTGGGTTCTTGAGAAGGAGGCCCCATGAAGTCGCCACCGTACCCACGATCGGCAAAGTACTGATCGACGTTGGCAAATGTATCATCGTCGTCGTCGTTCTGATCCTGTGCCATATGCATGTTTGGATCCAGTGGCATAGGGATGTCCGGCACCGTTGCGGCGGTCTTGCCATGGGGCCGACTTGGCGCCGGCACGACTGGCGGTGTTATCTTTGGGGTGGTGTCCCCCGCCCCCAAACTATTCTGGCACTTCGGCCAAAGCAGGGGCCAGCTCAGGCAGGCGCTGAGGGTCATCACGTCATCATCGTCGGCCCCGACGGGTCGAATCGGAGGTAACAACTCGTCGCAGCCTGGCAGCACCCGAACCAGTTGAACCCTAAACAAGTTGGGTGGCATCTGGGTACCGTGGAACAAGGGGTTTCCCGGTTGAACGATTTTGCCCATGGCGACATCGACCAACTCGTTGTTCACGAAGTGCAGGAGAGTGCACGGAACATCGGCGGCGCCCTGCGAAAACATGTAGGGCGTCAGGGATGCCCAGTCAAAGGCAAGGAGATGAAGTCCTCGGTCGAGAGAGGCTTAATTAGTTACCGTGATGATGGCGTCGAGCTCGTCTAATGTCGAGGCACCGCCAACGGCGGGCGTGCAGTTGACGGAGGGGCCGCTTGCTGCAGAGGTGCCGGCCGGCGTACACCCGGGTGCATTAAGCTCCCGTGCCGGCGTCGGAGACACCAATGGCCCCACCATCGCGTTCTGCGAGTTGCTGGCCGTGAAGCTAGGAATCGGGGGCGGCCCCTGTTGGCCGCCCGCAATCCACGCACTAATCCCCTGGATCAAGGTAGGCACAATGGCGGTGATCGTCCTTCCGAGTTGTTGTTCCACTTGCTCTTAGACAATCTCCGGAATCCGCGCCACCTGTGCCCTGAGTTCTTGAACCTCGCGCGCCTGGCTTTCCGAGCTGGTCTTTTTCTCCTTTCGCCCACCAGTGTTATAGTATGACGACCATTTTGTCGACAAGCCTTTGCCGGCCACACGACCAGCTGACGTCGGCTTACTAAGCTTATCCTTGTTCTTCATTACATTCAACGCCCTATTTAGAGTGGTGTCCCAAGGATTGCTCTTAGTCGACCCCACGCTACTGCTTTCAGTCGCCTGCGGAAGGAATGTGAACCATTTAGAAATTTGGCTTCATTAATTAGAATGCAACCATATGGAGCTAATTACACGGGGGTGTATTCCTTACCAGAACAAGCTCAAGCGCCCTGGTCTTCAGATCCGTGGTAAGCTCCTTTGTTTTCGGGTCCTTCTTGTACCGGGCCCTGACAAAGTTCCTGGTCTGCTTGTCACCGTATTTATCGAAGAGGGGCGGTAGGCCTTGCTCGGCACGGTCCGCCTCCTCCTTGTCCCATATAGGCTCCACCACTCTGTAACCGCCGGGACCGAGTGTGTGTTCCCCTAAGTTCATCTCCCGCATTTCTTTCCCCCACTTACTTGATTCGGAGTTTGCGGTGCTCGAGCAATTGATCTTGAAGTCGTTGTAGTCATCTTCGGTGATCGAAGGATTTTTCTCCTTGATCTTCTCATAACTCTCACCTTTCTCGATCATTCTCTTCACATTGCTTTTCCAAGTAGACAGGGCCTTGCTCATCTTTGTGAGGGCAGCATTGTTCACTTTATTCCCTTTGAGGCTTGTGTTTTCAAATTCAGCGGGGAACATGTATCGTTCGTGCAGCTTCGTGAAGAGGAGGTTGCGCAAATTCCCTCAGTCAGGATGCCTCAGGTTGTCGGTGTTGATCGAGACGGTGCTCCGGAGAATGCACCCGAGCTGAAGCGAGTACCCCTTGACTATTCGTTCGGGCGCCGTTGGATTCCCGTCGGAGTCCACTTCAGTAACTTCCTCCTTGAGGGTGCGGAGCACTTTCGGGCGCCGGTCCTTCCGTTGCCTCTTCGGTTGGCTGCCATCTGTGCGTGCGCCGCCATCATCAGTGGTGGCATCCTCGGCGGCACCATCAGTGGTGGCATCAGTGGGGTCATCCTCGGCGGTACCATCAGTGGTCTCAGGATCGATGGGGAAGGCGGCGTCCTCATACAAGTGAGGTTGTTCCTCCATCTCTTGGGACAGCTCCCAGAATGCCTTGACGCCCGAACCCCCAGCATCATCATTGTTGGCCATGTTTCTCTCTAAATAGGAACTAAGTTTGGTCAAAAAGTTTGTTATTGTCAAGGAACAAGATCATGGTCTCATCATTTAGGGTTTGTCGACACCGAGGCATCCTAAAAGCTAAGCTTTTATCATTGAGGGTTTTTCGACGCCGAGGCACCCTAAAAGCCTAAGCTTTCATCATTTCGGTTTTTATCGACCCCGGGGCACCCTAAAAGCCATGCATTAGTCACAAGTACGCCGGGGCACTTGATCCTACTTAATTAACTACTAAGATACCCCGGCCCATGCATTAGTCACAAGTACCCCATATGTCCTATATTTAGCAAAGTCATGCTAAAATTAACGGAAAATTTCAGCATGACCTTTGCTGAAAATAGGACATATGGAGTACCCGAATTTGCCGGAACGGAAGTTAATCGACATTCCAGCAAACTCAAGGGCCTCTCGAGTGGACAAGGAAAAAAAGGCCTCCATCACAACATCAAACTAAGCATGGCAGCTAGACGCTGATGCATCTTCTATGTCGCCAATTTTCAAAACAGAACCGGAATTCTGTTGATAAATGGAAGAATTTTTATAGTCCCTCGAAACAAAATAATCACAATACAGAAGCACCTAGGTAAGAAGCTGGAAAATAATCACATATCACAGTGCCTATCAGTAGTCAGTCCTACTGACAGCATTTGCAATCCTATCTTCATATCCAAATATCAATCCCCAATTCCAAGAAAACTAAAACCCCATATCACAGCAGCCACCCAACTGAAGCTCCAATAGTACAAAAGCATGATGAACAAATAAAATCAGTTCAGAGGCAGGTTTGCAAAGATCCCCAAATCACCCACTACGCCATTAGAACAACTATTGTGTCGATAGGCATAACTTAGGAAACAACCTACACCATTTCCTAAGGATATGACTAAAATGGCAATATTCTGTTTCACACCATGTCCTAAGGATATGAGTTCAATTCCCATGTATGGCATTGTGTGCCTATCCAGTATGCTCATGTTACTAATTTTACCTTGCATGTGTGGTGCTGTTTTCCACTCTAGTTCTCTTTCCAGATATGAACATGTGCCACTAGCCATGTGGTAGATAGGCGCCTTTAGGATACGTTGATTACTACTGTTCATATCATGATATAAACTAATGTAGATTCTAGGAGCTATGCGCAACCAATTCTGCTATACAACTACAGTACCATTCAAAATAGGCATGCACCCCATGGCAATGAAACTCTAAACCGTTATTACTTGAGAAACTAACAGGTCAAACTGTACATTCTTAATTTCTATTTATAGGTTGTTTACTTCTTTAGTAGCATTCAGTAGAAGCATGACTGACATGTGACAACTCTCAACAGCTTGTGAAAAGGTGCATCGTCAACTCATCTATATAATATATATAAAGAACTCACACGTATAATTAACCCTACTAGACATAGTAAATCTATCTGAATCTTCAGCCCAATTTAAGCAAAGCAGAACACATTGACATGATCCAAATCATCACTATGAGAAATAACAGCGAATTGACAACTAGGCAGTACCCTAGTGCCAAGGTTCACAGTGGTGCGCCCTGCGTCCAGAGTCCGAATCCCGTCCGGAACGAATTTCTGACGCCTCACTCGGGTGGGCTTTTTCTATAAAAATATGTCCAGGGTGCTAGTGCCCATGAATCTCTTTTTTTTGGAAATAACAGCCATCAAGAAACTCATTACTGTATGGTAATGCTATCCCTAGATAATTCACATTTGCTGTATGAACAAGACCACAAAAGATCCATTCAGTTCTGCCTTGCATGCATGCACAGCACAGCACAGCACATCCATACAATACATTCATGTGCGCGCGAGGGGGAGAGGGGGAGAGGAGGAGGGGGAGCTCACGGGGGCCGTAGGGATAGGGCAGTGGGGCGCGGGGAGGATGTCGGGGACGACGACGACGCAGGGGAGGAGGCGACGAGGTCCAGGTGGTGGTGGTGCTCCGGCGACGATGGTGTGGATGGGGCGGCGTCCGGGCCGCCGGCGACGAGGGCGGCGGGGCGATGGCGTCCAACGAGGTGGGGCGGCGGGGAGAGCGGCGCCGACGTTGGGGCCTTAGGCAGTGGTGGTTGGAGACGTCGCGGCGGGGTCGAGGCGACGTCGGGGCGGCGTCGAGGCGGCGGGGTAGCGTCGAGGCGGCGGGGCAGCGGCGTCGGGAGAGGAGAGGGGAAGGGGATCGAGGGCGAGGGCGAGGGAGAGAGAGGGAATAGGTTTGGGCCGGGGTGGAAATATGGATGGGGGCGGCACAATACTGATGGCACACCACCCCTCGGTGCGCCATAAGTACATCCATACTAATGGCGCACCTCACCCTGGTGCGCCATTAGTATTTTTTTTTGATTTCTGCTCGAGCCGACAGGTTATCTTCCACCTGACCTGATCCACACCAAGTTCCCTCTACTAGCTCGACTGGTTAGGAGCTAGTTCTCACACCAGGAGGTCCTGGGTTCGATTCCTAGGCTCCACAATTTTTTTATGCATTTAAAATGCTGTTTGATACTTATTTGTGTTTAAATATGTTCAAACTTGTTTAAATCATAACAGTAATATTTTTTTATAAGACAGTAATAATTTTTTAAAAAATATCATCTAATAGTAATGCCGGTGGAGCGGGGGAGGGTGCGCGGGGTGCGGGGGGTCGGCGGCGGCGGTTGAGTAGGGGAGGGGTGCGGGGGATCGGCGGCGGCGGTTGAGTAGGGGAATCGAGGGTGCGGGGGGTCGGCGGCGGCGGCCGGTGGACCGGGGGGTGCTCGGCGGCGAGGGGGACCGGATCTGGCGAGGTGGGATAGCGATCGAGATGGAGGGGGATCGAGATCGAGTGTCCATGAAATTTAAAAGTATTCATGATAGTTCAAAAAGTGCCCATGAAATACAATCGAGAAATGAAGGCTACGATTTAAATACAATCGATCTTAGCTAGCTATCTGTTCACAATCTTCTTGCCCTTCTTTTTCGCAAATGGAGTTCTTCTGTGGAACGGACGTCCTTTAGGTAGGGTGGTCCTGCTTCTTCTTGTGGTGTATGCTGCTACTTCATCATCGTCGTCATGTTCGATCCTCGGGTCGCCGTACTTGTCGAAGTCTTGCTCATTGGCTACTCCATCCATTTCGATGATCTTCCTTTTGCCTCTCCTCACGACAACACGACTGGGCTTTGACGGGTCGGTAGTGAAGAAGCATTGGTCCACTTGGGAAGCCAGTACCCATGGCTCATTTTTCGCGGTGACGTTTGCGCCCGCGGTCTTGGATTTGGCTTCAGGTATAACCATGGTGGTGAAATACCGGTCTTCTTTTAGGACGCTCTTGGCCCATCTGACATGGAACATCGGGACCTTCTCTCCATCGTAGCTCAGCTCCCAGATCTCCTTGATCCTTCTGTAGTATCTGTCCTTGTCATTACCGGTGTAGGATTCCATCATTACCCCGGAGTTCTGATAACCATCGCTCTTCATGTCCTTGGCCTCGGTGTAGAATGTGTAGCCGTTGATATCGTACGCCTCATAGGTCATCAGGTTGTGCTCGGCGCCCTGTGACAAGGCGAATATGAGTTGTTCTTCCGCGGAAGAATCCTCATGTAAAGGGTACGACAGAAGCTTCTGCTTGAACCAACGCGTGAAACATGAGTTGTGCTCTTTGAGTATATCTCCGTCCGTCCTCTGTTGGCCTAGGTCATTGTACGTCTTCTTAATAAAGGTTTTGTGCTCTACCACCCAAGGATCGACCACGTCTATGTGTTCTAGCGCGACTAGGTTTGCTCTTTCAAAGTCGGCGAGTCGACCCTCGAAGTCGACATGCATTTCGCGGCGACCCTCACGGTGACCCCATCCAGCGAGCCTGCCGAGGTGCCTGTTGATGGGCAGACCAACGGGGTTCTCAATGCCTAGGTAATTTGTGCAGTAGGAGATGCACTCTTCGGTCAGAAAGCCCCTGGCTATGCTTCCCTCTGGACGTGACATGTTGCGAACGTATCCTTTGATGACACCATTCATCCTTTCGAACGGCATCATGCTGTGCAGGAACGTCGGCCCGAGTTGGATGATATCGTCCACGATATGGACCAGCAGATGCACCATAACGTCGAAGAATGCGGGCGGGAAGTACATCTCAAGCTCGCATAGTGTCACCACGATCTCTTCCTGTAGCCTTCTGAGTTGCCTCACGCCAACAGACTTCCGAGAGATGACGTCGAAAAAGTTGCATAGGCCAAAAAGGGTTTCACGGACGTGCGCGTCCATGATCCCACGGATTGCAACTGGAAGTATCTGCGTTATCAGCACGTGACAGTCGTGAGACTTCATCCCGCTAAACTTCAGCTTCGCTGGGTCTAGGTATCTGCTTATAATGTGATGGTAGTTTAGATGCTCATCGTGATGACCGCAGCTCTCTTCTATGTGATGGTAGTTTAGATGATCGATATCGACTTGTAATGTGAACACAAACTCGCTACTCGCGGTCTCGAGACTTGTAATATAATATTCTATCTTTGTTCGGTCTTTTCAATTCGGAGACTAATATGATGAATTGTATTCGGAGACTAATATGATGAATTGTATTCAGAGACTAATCTTCTATTGTATTCGATGAATCTGTTGTTGATGTGTGCTGTCTATATTTTGTCCAATTATACATTTTGTAACCTGTGCAAAAAACAGAAAATTAAAAAATAAAAAAAACCTAATATTCATACTAATGGCGCATCACATCACAATGCGCCATTAGTATGCCGAAGTTACTAATGGCTCATCTTGTTGTTGTGCGCCATTAGTATGCCAAAGCACCTGGGTATACATGGCCCCCTGGGAGGCATATTAATGGCGCACTGTTGTATATACTAATGGCGCATCTGAGGTCCGCCATTAGTATACCAGATACTAATGGCGCACTAGTGGTGCGCCATTAGTAAAATATACTAATGGCGTGGCACTAATGGCGCACCACTAATGCGCCATTAATGGCCAAATTAGGTGCGCCATTAGTAGGCCTTTTCCTAGTAGTGAGTCGTGCACCGTCGTGAGCAGCGCGGCTCTCATAGGGAAATATTCTTTCTCTGCGGCGTCCCACGTATTGGCTGGCATTTTCCACAGCGTGTCAAGCTCTTCTTTCAGCAGCCCCAGATACAGATTGATGTCGTTCCCTGGTTGTTTCGGTCCTTCAATTAGCATACTCATGTGAATGTACTACCTCTTCATGCACAACTAGGGGGGAAGGTTGTACATCCACACAAACACAGGCCAGGTGCTATGTGTGCTTCTCTGGCTGCCAAATGGATTGACTCCATCGGTGCTCCCGCCGAGCACGATGTTCCTTGGATCATTCCCAAATTCTGGGTCTCCGAAGTTCAACGCTTGCCACTCACTCGCATCCTTAGGGTGACTCAGCAACTTGACTTTTTTATCTATCTCCGGATCATTTGCGTCATCTTCTCGCTTCTTCTCCTCCCTATCTGCGTGCCAACGCAGGAGCTTTGCTACCTTAGGGTCCGCGAAATACCGCTACAGACGAGGAGTGATCGGAAAGTACCACACCACTTTTCGAGGAGCTTTCTTCCTCTTCTTGTATCGAGTGACGCCGCACACCGGACATATGGTAGACTCCGCGTGCTCGTCCCGATAAATGATGCAATTGTTCATGCACACATGGTATTTCACGTGCGGTAAATCTAGAGGACACACGATTTTCTTCGCCTCCTCCAAACTGGTCGGGCACTTGTTCCCCTTGGGAAGACGTTCGTGCCAGAATGACATGTTCTCGTCGAAGCATGCGTCGGTCATTTTGTGTTTTACCTTCATCTCCAGAGCCATGAGCATTACTTTCAGGCGGGTATCCTCGGGCCTGCATCCTTCATACAATGGAGTAACCGCGTCTAACTCAAGTTGATCCATCTTGGCTTTCTCTCGGGCGGCAGCTCTTGCGTTATCCGTCTGCTTGAGAAGCAGCTCTTGAATATAAGGGTCCTGCACCCAGCCCATCGATGGTCCAGCGTCGTCTGCTCCGCCGGCATCATCATCTTCATGATCATGCCCGTCATCTGCTCCGGCATCTTCCTCATCATCATGTCCTGCATCTTCTAGATGATGACTGTGTACAGCATCACCGTCATGATCATCTCCTGGGGATTCTTCGTCTTCTCGCCCGCCCGAGCCGCGGTGGTTGTCTTGCTGCCCTTCCTCATTTCTTGCCCGGCCCCCATGGACGACTTCGTAGTCATCTTCATCACCTTGCCACCGATAGCCATCCATGAAACCACGCAAGAGTAGGTGGTCCCGCACCTGCCCGGATTCCGGGTCCGCAATAAGGCTCTTCAGCTTGCATCTTCGACACGGACATCTTATCTCTGTCTCGTTCTTTTGAAGCATCTCGGCCTTGGCGGACCTCAAAAACCTATTCATGATGCCTTCAGTCATCATGCGGACCATGGTGGCCTGCGGGGTAGAGCAAAACGATATTCCAGAACCAAGAAAAAATTTGGCATGACTTTCCCTAAAAATAGGACCAAAAAGAATGCTTAATGCCAAAATTCTCGCCGAAACGGAAATGAATCAACATTCCGGCAAAATATTGGCAACTATCGCATTTCAAATACCGGTACACCTCCAAACACAAACACATATGCAACACCACAAACATATGCAACACCACGAACATACATATATCTAGCTAGGCCATAAAAAGTGCATGTGCACATTGTTGTAGGGAGAACAACATAAATATAGCTTCCCCCCTTACTTACCTATCAAAACAAGGTAATTTAACCACTTAAATTGAATGAATCTATGGTGGAAATGAGGTGAAAAAGAGGAGGCACCCGAGACAAGGAGGAGGTGGAGAGAATGAAGTGGGGAGAAAGTGACTGTGGGTAGGAGAGGCTGTCCAAAATATCTTGTTGCTGCCCACTTACTAATGGCGCACCAACTCTAAATGCGCCATTAGTAATCCAGGTTACTAATGGCGCACCTTCTGATGGTGTGCCATTAGTAGTTTTGCAAAAAAAACGTACTAATGGCGCACTGTTCCACAGTGCGCCATTACTAGTTTAAACTAGTAATGGCGCACGGTCGAACAGTGCGCCATTAGTAGTTTTGCAAAAAAAGGAATAAAAAATATAATAAAAAAACAACATTAGTGGCGCACTTTCCGACAGGTGCGCCATTACTAGTTACAACTAGTAATGGCGCACTATGTCTGGATGCGCCATTAGTATGTTTGGACAGGCGCACTAGTTCAAAAAAAATTTGATACTAATGGCGCACCCTGGGCTAGGTGCGCCATTAGTAGTTTCAGCTCTAATGGCATACCAGAAGGTGGTGCGCCATTAGTATATACTAATGGCACACCGCTTGTCTGGTGCGCCATTAGTGTCAATCCCATCTATAGCCCTTTTTCTAGTAGTGAACGGTTTGCTGGGACAAGGTGGGTTAGAGGCTTAACATGGCAATATGGGAGGCATGATATAGAAAGTGGTAGGTATCACAACATAGAAAAAGAGCGAGCAACTAGCAAGCAAAGATAGACGTGATTTCGAGGGTATGGTCATCTTGCCTGCAAAGTTCTCCGAGTTGACGTAAGATTGATCCTAGTAAGCATACTCATCGGGTTCATCGATCACGTACTCGTCTCTCGGCTCTACCCAAAGCAATAACACAAGCAAAGGACCAACAATCAAACATGGTACAATGCGCAAGCAACATGATGCAAAACATGGCATGATATGCGGGATGTGATATGCAATGCATATGCATGCTCCGGAAGGAAAAGATTGAACCAGACCTCAAATTGGCAAACCAAGAGTGCCGCTGGAAAGATGAGTTGATTTCGGTCGAAATCAATATAAAGATCACCGGAATCGGATGCACAGTTTGCAAAAGGCAAGCAAAACAATATTGGCACAATTTTGCGATTAACATCACGATGACATCTAGAATGCAACAAGAAAATAAGCTACTGCACTCCAAAATAGCAACAGAGCACATGGAAGTGATCTACTCAAGATGCTTGACAAAAGATGAACACTGAGCTATGGATAAATCACACTAGAACAGGATCAAACAAGCATGGCAAAAGTGCAAAAGATATTAGCTTCACAGACTTAGTGAAAATACTAACATGTCAGGAATTAACATCAGGAAGCAATGTTTAGAGCAAGATAACAACATGCTACAGGAACAGAACATAGAAATACAAGGCATGGCATGGATCTACTCAAAGCAAATCACAAAATTACCTTATTGACCATAAGCCAAAAAGGATCAGAAGATAAGATGGCACCCATGTAAACATAGCAAGTTTCGTTAACAGATTCAGACTTAGCAGAAAACTGGACATGGCATCAACAGAATTATGAAGGCATGTTTGCGAGCTCGATTCACTCAACAAAAGGGATTGCATGACAAGATAAGCATAGCATCAGCAAGAAGACATGTTCAAAAATATAACCATGACAAGAACAATCTCATAGCATGCATGGATCAACTACAACAACCATGGCAAAAATGATTAACACGCAAACAATCTGCCGGGAACATTTTATAGCAAAAGTAGAGCAAGATTGAGTCATGCTAGGGCACTCCATAATTGCAAACAGGGGCATGACGGATAGATCATAACCATATGTCCAAATCATCCTTACTGAACATACCCAAAAGAAGCATGGATCTCTCTGTAGCAACATGAATACATGGCATTAAAATAACAGCAGGTAAAAGACTTAGTGAAATTTGAAGTCCCTGAAATTAGCAATATCACGAGAGCTACTTTGCATGCTTGTGCTAGTCACCACATTGATCACAAAAATACATGGCATACACCCCTGTAAAGATGGCATGGCATAGCCCAAAACACATGTAGAGCTCATGCCCATATGCAGCACACAATAATAATAGCCAAATGACAAATGCTCAAGATCTGCTAAGTAATAGGAACTAACATTTTATAGCACTCTTGCATCAACAATTTGGGCATCAAGATGGACTCAAACAAGCATGGCACAATGTAACAAAATGAAGAGCACATTATGATGAACATTTTGATATATCGTGCGTGCAAAACGAATCTACGGATGAGGAGTTATGATGCGATGAACTGTGGCTCGAAATACTACAGAAAAAGGACTTAGTCAAAACAACCTCTCGGAAACTGGACGAAGTGGTACGGGATGGAGAGATCCGGGACGGAGGGGCGCAGTTTGGTTCGGGGATGGAAGGATCTCGTCCCGATCTGGCGACGATGAGGCGGTTTCGGCGAGGATCCGGCAGCGGCGGGCGCTGTGCCGGCGAGGTGGCGCGCCGGTGAGGGGCCGAGGTGGCGGGCGGCTGGACGCGGCGGGGTTGAGAGGCGGCGCGCGAAGGCGAAGAAAGGACGGCGAGGTCGGCACAGGCGGCGGCAGGAGAAGAAGGTGCGCCACGGAGGTGGGAGGCGGCCGACGCCAGAGCGGAGGCGCGCCGGCGACCTCGGGCGCGGGCGGCGCGGCGATGGAGAGAGGGCCCGATGCGGCCCGGTTCGCCCCCGGGGTGGGCCGGATCTGGGCCCCGGGTGGCCAGCGCGGTGGGAGGCGGCTGGAGACAGGTGTCGTGCCCTGATTGGCGCGGGGCGGCGGCAGACGTGTCTGGCCGCCGGGCGGACATGTCCGGCGGCGCGGGGAAGATGGATCTAGGGTTTCATCGCGAAATTTGGGGGGAAGCACCTATTTATAGATAGAGGGAGCTAGGAGAGTCCAAATGAGGTGCGGTTTTCGGCCACGCTATCGTGATCGAACGGCCGAGAGGATGGAGGGGGTTTGGATGGGTTTTGGGCCACTTTGGAGGGGTGTTGGGCTGCAACACACATGAGGCCTTTACGGTTCCTCGGTTAACCGTTGGAGTATCAAACGGACTCCAAATGGCACGAAACTTGACAGCCGGTCTACCGGTAGTGTACCAAGGCTGCTTGGCAAATCTCGGTCCATTCCGAGAAAGTTTAACACCCGCTCACGAAAAGAGGCAAAAAGGGCGCCGGAGGGCATAGGAGTGTCGGATTGCAAAACGGACAACGGGGCAAATGCTCGGATGCATGAGACGGACATGTATGCAAATGTGATGCACATGATGACATGATTTGAAATGCATGACATGCAAACAAATTACAAGGCAAACAGCGAATAACTGGAAGACACCTGGCGCAACATTCTCGGGGAGTTACAACACTCCACCACTACGAGAGGATCTCGTCCCGAGATCGAGGATGGCACCGGAGGGAAAAGGAAGAGGAAGATAAGAGGTAAAACAAAGTTGCTTGTTTGACAAACGAGTGAAACCAAAGTACCTTGAGAGGTTAAACCATTCTGAGAAAAAAATAGAACGAAGATGAACAAAGTTGAAAACACTCCGTTAGAAAAGAGGAACAAGGAAGAACAAATTCAGACAACACTCCGGATGAAAAGAGATGCAAGACTTGATAAGATGAAAAGAACTTGAGCAAAAGGCACCACACTCCGGTTAAATGGATAAGAAAAGGAAAGAAAATGATCTTGACAAAACAAGAAGATGGGTTGAAGAGAGCAACATCACAATGCCTCCGGAAGAAATGAAAGAATGGAATGGAATGAACGAAGGGAAACAATATCTTGAGAGAGCATGCTTACAACACATTCTCGAACGGAGTTGTTCGATTAACAACAACGAAAAGATTACCTTGATGTGGCCTTATAGAAGACATCTCAAAATTATGAGGTCACAACTTGCCACTCATGGAAAAAAATTTGATTGGGAGCTAGGAAAAGATAGAAATCTTCTTCCACCGAGGTGATAAGGATAAAACTTGTAGCATAGATAATCACCACAAAGAGCAACATTCCCAACGGAAGGCTTTAGGTGAAATTTATACCAAGATAACTCCATGTAAGAAAGTGATGGGTTTAAATACCTCATTCTTGTGAATGAAGAATGATATATTACCACCTCAAAAGATAAGGGGAGAAACTTTTGCACTCCGGATTGCAAGATGAAGAATGCTTGAGCTCCTATGAAAAGAATCTTGATGAACACTTCGAGAAGGAATTAAATCCTTGATGAACCATCATGTAGAGCCTCCATGAAGAACTCCAGTAATAAAGAATGAACAAATGAAAGGAAAGAGAAGTTGAAAACACAAGGTGAATCCTTGTAATGATTTAGATGAATCTCCATGGTGATATAATTCCGAGAGCTTGGAACTCCGGAAAAGAAAAAATGAAACAATTGAAACCGAGAATTTGATCAGCCTCTGGAATAAGGAATTGATTCATTTGAGTGAATCAAGAATAAGAATTATGTTATGCTCATCCTTCACCAATTTAAATTGATGACAAGCAACGGATAACTTAATATGATAAGATGGAAGAGAAATCTTGAACGAACCACCGTAAGAATTAAAAAATGAATGAAGAAAAGATAAAGAAACACCTGGGATAAATAGAAAATGAATGAAGATACTTGAGGGAATTTGGTACAATAGAGCAAAGAGATCACGAACTTATTACAGAATATTTGAATGATGCAACGGTATGATTTTGGGAACAATAGGTGAAAGCTGAGAATGAATAATTCTTCTAAAATGATGGCCTTCGAAGAATCAAATTGAAAAGACTCCTGAATTGCTCCGGATGGGTTAAAAGAATTCTCACAATCGAAAACAATTATGAGAGGATGGCATAAGCTAGAACCATGAATCTTCGAGAGAACGCACCAAGATTTATAAGGAAACACTCTTGTTCGGTCTTCAAATGTTGATAATGACGATGCGAAACACCGACATGAGTTGTTGAGACACTCTGGAAGAATCAAAAGCGAAGAGGTTGAGCCAACGATGAAAAAGAATATGAAAGATCTTGGAGCAACCATCTGACTGATGATAATTCATTCTTACGTCAATTTTGAAAGAATTTAGGTTAGCTCCGGGAAAATTAGAAGAGTCAGGTAAGATCTTGGAAAAGACCTGTTGGTTAGGGCCCACTCAAAAGAAACACCGCTGAAGGATTGCTTGAAAAGAGAGATTGCACCGGTTGAATTAAATGGCTTGAATGAGATAACAACCTCAAAATAGGTTGAACGGATCTTGAATGAAAAGACGAGCCTTCTAAGATATCTTCGCACTCCGGAACAAATGAACAGTGAGAGGTGAATGATTAAGAGGTGCATCGGCAAAAGAAAACATTTGAAACGAGAAAAAGAATGTGATCAACAAAGCTTGAATTGAATCCACCGGAGAAGAAAGAGAATGAATAATGATGAACTTGAGGCTCCGGTAGTATCTTCCTGAGAATCACCGGATACAAACATTGACGGAAAAGAATGGAGAGACTTCTCATTAATAATATGAATACTCGATTAAGAAATCCGAGTACTTGAATAAAAAGGGGTGGGTGGGCGGGAAAACAAAGGAAACTTGGGGACAAATGAAACAAACAACGTTGGGAAAGCCGAGAGGTGATCTTGCGGATGTTGAAATGATTGGACCCACTTGAAGAGAAACACGCTGGTTGAAAAGGAATTAACATGACAACCTCGATGAACAAGAAGGATTGGTATTCAAATAGAAGTGTGAGAACATCACTTAGGGAAGGTATGGAATTAACATTTGACAGTGAAGCAACTCGAATACCACAACTGAAAAAAATTTAGTAATTATCTGGAGACTCCAGTTTTACAGAAAAACTCTCATGTTTCATGCATTTAATAACTCCACGACCGTGCATCATATGTAAATAACTTATATATGTAAAATGCTTAGATTTTCATCTAGTTTCATAATATGCAATTTTCATGCATGTTTAAAAATTTTAAATGATGTTTGCTTATATTTTGCTTAATTGCCATGCTAAAATGCTTTAACTCGTAACTAAATAACCGTAACTCGGAATTTAATAAACTTTATATGTAAATGGGGTAGAAAAATGCCTAGTATATCATGATGGCTTTACTTTGCATGTTTAACAACTCTAAAATTTGTTTTAGGGCAGAACAGTACCAAATTCAAATATTACATGTGGGGATTTACCGGACTTGTTGTTTGTTGTTCCAGCCTCATTTAAACTTGCCTAGATAGGTAGTTTTACTTTGCTTCACCTCTTGCCATGCTAAAAAACATTTAATATTGTTGAGTACATAAACGAGATCGAACTAAATAACTTGTTGTGGTGTTTCGTCAGTATGCAACTCGTTGCATATTGAGCTCCACTTAATTTGTAGAATTGCTTGTGCACTTTGCCATGCCATGCCATTAAACCGGACATGCATCATACTTGGCTGTGCATCATGCCATGTTAATGTGATGTTTGTTTACTATGTTGTTTGCCACTTTCCGATGTTGCTTCTTCGGGTTAGTTCCGACAATGTTGCGTTCGTGAGGATCCGTTCGACTACGTCTGTTTGTCTTCTTCGTGGACTCGTTCTTATTCCTTGCGGGATCTCAGGCAAGATGACCATACCCTCGAAATCACTTCTATCTTTGCTTGCTAGTTGCTCGCTCTATTGCTATGCCGCGATACCTACCACTTGCTATATCATGCCTCCCATATTGCCATGTCAAACCTCGAACCCACCTTGTCCTAGCAAACCTTTGTTTGGCTATGTTACCGCTTTGCTCAGCCCCCTCTTATAGCGTTGCTAGTTGCAGGTGATGATGGAGTTTGTTCCGTGTTGGAACATGGATATTGTTGGGATATCATTATTATATCTTGTTTACTTTAATGCACCTATATACTTGGTAAAGGGTGGAGGGCTCGGCCTTATGCATGGTGTTTTGTTCCACTCTTGCCGCCCTAGTTTCCGTCATACCGATCTTATGTTCCTTGATTTTGCGTTCCTTACGCGGTTGGGTGTTATGGGAACCCCTTGTCAGTTTGCTTTGAATAAAACTCCTCCAGCAAGGCCCAACCTTGGTTTTACATTTGCACGAACAACCTATCACCTTCCCTTGGGTTCTGCAGACTCAAGGGTCATCTTTATTTTTAACCCCCCGGGCCAGTGCTTCTCTAAGTGTTGGTACAACCTGAGCGATGGCCGGCCCCCCTGCGCAACCGGGGTCTATGCCAACCTGACGTCTTGCTCATCCGGTGTGCCCTGAGAACAAGATATGTACAGCTCCTATCGGGATTTGTCGGCACATTCGGGCGGCTTTGCTGGTCTTGTTTTACCATTGTCGAAATGTCTTGTAACCGGGATTCCGAGTCTGATCGGGCCTTCCTGGACCGTGAGAGCTGTGATGGGCTAAGTTGGGACACCCCTGCATGGTTTTAAACTTTCGAAAGTCGTGCCCGCGGATATGGGTAGATGAGAATTTGTTAATATCCGTTTGTAGAGAACTTGACACTTAACTTAATTAAAATGCATCAACCGCGTCTGTAGCCGTCATGGTCTCTTCTCGGCGGAGTCCGGGAAGTGAACACGGTTTTGGTGGTATGCTTGAATGTAAGTAGATTTAGGATCACTTCTTGATCACTTCTAGTTCACGACCGTGCTTTGCTTCTCTTCTCGCTCTCATTTGCGTAAGTAAGCCACCATATATGCTAGTGCTTGTTGCAGCTCCACCTCACTACCTTTTCGTACCCATAAGCTTAAATAGTCTTGGTTGCGAGGGTGTGAGATTGCTGAGTCCCCGTGACTCACAGATTACTTCCAAAACCAGATGCAGGTGCCGATGATGCTAGTGCAGGGGACGCGACCAAGCTCAAGTGGGAGTTCGATGAGGATTCGGGACGTTACTATGTTTCCTTTCCGGACGATCAGTAGTGGAGCCCAGTTGGGGCGATCGGGATCTATGCATTAGGGGTTGTCTTTCTTTATTGGGACAATTCCATTTCTGCCCCTAACTGGAACCCACTACTCAAATTTACCCCTCTGCCGTTAGTTGCCCTTATAGAAATGCCCTTCTGCGCCGTTACCGTCCGGTCAAACAACTTTGACCATCTCGAAAAAATAGTAAAAAAATCAAAAAAATCGGAAATTTTGTGGGATTGAAGCTACTCATGTGCGCAAGGTGCATGCAAATTTTCGTTCTATTTAGACATACCAGGAGCTCATGGTAAAGGAAAACAATAAATCTATACATCTTTGAATAGTAAATTCAAAAGAATAGCAAGAAAATTCAAAAACATATGAAATTTTTTGGCATCCAAGATGCTCGGGTGCACAAGGCGTGTGAAAAATTTTGTTATCAAATGACATGCAAGGAGCTCTCGCAAAAAACAAAAATAGTGCATTTTTTACATGTTTTTTTCTGAGACAAATTTTGTTTTTTTCTCCACGAGCACCTACAATGTCCAAACACAACAAAATTTTGCACACACCTTCCACACCTAAGCATCTTGGATGCCAAAAGAATTCATATTTTTTTGAATTTTTTTGCCATTTTTTTGAATTTACGGTCCACACGCGTACATATTTACTATTTTTCCTTGCCACGAGCTCCTAGAATGTCCAAACAACATGAAAATTTGCATGCACCTTGCGAACCTGAGTACCTTCGATCCCACAAAATTTCAGAATTGTTTGACATTTTTTGCTATTTTTTTGAGATGGTCAAAGCTATTTGACCAGACGGTAACGGCGCAGAAGGGCATTTCTATAAGGGCAACTATTGGCAGAGGGGCAAATTTGAGCACACATTGAAATTAGGGGCAAATTTGAGTAGTGGGTTCTAGTTAGGGGCAGAAATGGAATTGTCCCTTCTTTATTTGGTTCCGTAGTCGGACCTTGATTGTATTCTGGAGGATGTAATGCTATATTTATGTATGGTGTGAAGTGGCGATTGTAAGCCAACTCTTTATCCCTTTCTTGTTCAGTACATGGGATGTGTAAAGATTACCCCTCTTGCGACATGCCTACTATGCGGTTATGCCTCTAAGTTGTGCTCCGACACGTGGGAGATATAGCCACATCGTGGGTGTTACAAGAAGTCATTGTGCTAAGGCCTCACATGCTGAGGCGTTGAATAGAACGTAGACGCTAGTTTACGGAAACAAGTATCGATAATACGTTTGTAGCTCCATACTTATATTTCTTTTGTTCTAAAAAACTGAGTTGGTGATGATGGCACACGTGCCAGCTTGCAATATAGACCGTCCGATCTATATCTGACGGATGGAAATTAAACTAATAGATACCCGCACACCTCTCCACATTTACAGACAAGGCCTTCCCTCGTTCATCCTTATCTCCAACAGCCTAATTGTCGAGCAATTAAGAAAGGAAGCCTCTGGAACAAACTGGTCTGGTGGCCTCTGCCGGCATCGTCAATCCCCATGCCTCTGCTTAGTCCGACCACCAATCACCACCACGCCCCACTCCTCTTCACCTTATCTCCTATTATTCCCGCGTTGGTCAATCACAACAAGTGTTTTATAAAAAAAATGCATCTTGGTGTTCTGTGCAATGCCATTAGATCTACATTTAACGACTGTGAGGTAAGTTGTTGCCTTTTCTCACCAACATCCCACTTGTCTACAATTTGCAGAAAAAACCCATAATTAGTATCTTAAAACCAACCACATCCCTCCCTGACCTCACCAAAATAGCCCAAGGAATATAGTCTAATTGAAACATAATATATCTCTAGTGATATATGTATATCAAAATTAGAGTGTTTTGTATCATGTTTGTGAATAAGTATTATTCTAACTATGATTCGTCCCAACGCACATGAACATTGCTACTATTTCCAACCATGCAATTTTTTCCCTAGTATTCCATAGTTTTGAGTTTTCCATCAAGATATTAGTCACTCATGGTTGATATTTACTTTCAATCATGTACACATATGCACTATGTAACTAGCCTTGCTTATTGGGTTCCAAAGCTTAACTTTCACTCCTACTTACAATATGTAGAGTATTTAACAAAAAAACTACCACTTTCAACCAGCCGTAGGAAGAATCTATTGTACAAAAAAGAGCAAACACATACCCAAAATTTCTTAATCCATGCCAAAAACTACTACCTAGTACTCCCTCCGTCCCACAATGTAAGACGTTTTTGCAAGCTAGTTTAGCTTTCAAAAACATCTTATATTATGGGACAGAGGGGGTACCGATTAGGTTAGTTTAAACCCATTTATGACAGGGTTGGCCCACATGTCCGTGCTGACGAGGCAGCTTAAACCAACACATTTCGTTTGACCGCTGACATGAGGGACCCACATCTGACCTTCTATCCTGTTATTCCCCCTCAAATCATTATTTTTCCTGAAAATTACTTCAAACAGTACTGATGCGTGTTCTTCGGTGGCGCCGGTGATGAGCGAGTTGGCCGCCGCTCCGCTGGACGGGCCGGACGCCGCACTGGCCTCCGCACGGGTTGGCAGGCTGGCCCAAGCGTGACTCACGAGCGAGCAAGCCGTTGCGCTGGCCTTCGCTCGAGCCAGATGGCTGGCCTTAGCACGGCGTGCATGAGCAAGCTGCCGTGCCAATCTAGCTAGCAAACCTTGCAAACAAGCAGCTGGACGGAGCTATCTTGGCTAGCTAGCGGCCGCGAGCGCCGGGCAGAGCTGGGATCCAGGCTGCTGCAAGATGGGCTCCGCATCACCGGCGGTTTTGACCTCGCCTTCTGCTAGCGGCGGTAGCTGCGTCCCATGGCCAAGGATCACTAGGTGGACGGGCCGGAGGTAGGAGGTTAGTCGGGGATTTTTGTGCAGACTGACATGTAGGTCCCACAAGTCATAACGCCCAGTCGAATAGAAGGCGTTGACTTAATGGGCGACATGGGCCCTGTTTGGATACCCTAAATCAGAGGTTAGAGTTAGATTCTAACCCTGAACTAACTCTAACCAAAGTGGTGTTTGGATGGCAGGGTTAGATTGACAACAAATGTATCCAAACAGGGCCATGGGTTGAAACGTGCCTACAACGGCACTTTGGAGAGTAGTCGTTTCTTGGTAGGGCTGGTTGGTAAGAGCATATACAATGGTGGATAAGGTAGTCTTATCTTAAGTCTGCCACGTATGCAAGTGGTAGTAGTTTCTTGGCATTATTAGTGGTTTCTTGCATTATTAGGGGTTTCTTGTAAGGAATAGTGTACTACTAGCGACAAAAGGTGATTCTAGGTTGCATTGTACTCCAATGAGTACTACTAGTGGTCGCGGGAGTGTATACCTCGTTTTGTGGATTCGATGCCGGCCGAACGCACAACGGCCTTTTTTTAAAATAGTAACTTCGCTGCGAGCCAATATTTTACATGGGTAGTTTGAGTTTTGAAGTCAAACGGACGGGCGGCACCACAATCTGGGTGCACTGGATAGCCTAGCCATGTGAACGGGTTTTTTTTTCACCCCCCAGCATATCGTGGCTCGCGTGCTCGCCCTAGCCACACCTCGCTTGCAGCTTCCTCATTAGCTAGTAGCATATTTAAACTAGCGCCTCCCAATTAAGCCCGAGGAGACGGAAAAGCCTGGTGGGGCATTGGGAACTGTGCAATATGGCTCTGTACGTAAAGTGCTCTACTACTAGTCTGTAGCTTGTGGCGTTGTACGCATGGACTTCACTCCATTATCGGCTCTACTATAAAAGAAATTCCTCTTGACGTGTTTTTTTTTGAAACAGAGGCAAAAGCTTTGCTTCATCTCATTCATAAAGAAGGAAGTACTAACAAAGTTCGACGAGATCCATTACACCTCCACAAATGGAAGCGAAAAGCCTTGTCTCGCTGTATCAAATAACTCAAATGTTCTGCCACTGCAGTAACCCTCGCTGATAAACAGGTTGCTAGTGTGTGCGTGAGAGGAGCGGCTGACTAGGCCAGCTACGTGAGAGGAGCGGCTGAATAGAGCACTGAGTGTACCCACTAGGCCACTGCACAGCTGTACTTTCCCTACATTGATAGTACAACGATGGTTCTAGAGAACAATACGTAGTACCCTCCACTTCCAACTGTAGCTCCTTGGGCCTGAGATTCAAGAGTTCAAAACTGGTGCACTATACTAGAAGTACAATACATCGCACTACTAGTTGAGAAAGTAGTACTAGTACCTCTACAGTACGAGTACGTACTCCTCCATAACATAATGTAAGACGTTTTTTGACACTAGTTGGCGTGTACAAAAATAGAAAAAACATACCCAAAATTTCTTAATCCACGCCAAAAACTACTAGCTAGTGCCAAAAATTTCTTACTAGTGCTATTATTTACAGTATAATGCAATCCCATAACGTCCCATAATGCTAGTACTAGTAGTAAAGAATAGCCTCACCCATTCGCTAAGGAACGATCTACAGTTGGAAGGGACGAGGCCCTGCGGTTACTACTCTCTTATCTCCTCCTCGCCAAATCCCCTCCCCCCGAAGAGAAGGCAGTTCGTCGCTGCTCCCATGGATTCGCCAGGCGGTTCTCCTCCTCATCGGGCTGGGAGACCTTGGACGACGATCCTCTGGGAGAAATCGCACGCCGCTCTGACGTCCTCACCGCCGCAAGACTCGGTGCTTCCTGCACCAACTTTTTCAAGATGATGCTTAAAAAGGCTTGGGAAAAGGCCATGCTTGTTGGTCTTCCATGCGTCCTCGATGAGAAGGTTCTTCTATGGGACAATCCTTCGAACAATTCACCGCTCCCTGGCCATGGTTGCACGTTGACTCTGCTAGAGTTGCCGACGTTGAGAGATAGTCAGATTTTGTCCGATGAGCAGGTCAGTAATAGAGTTTGATCATGTAGTACTTAGTTATTCCATTTCCATCCCGTAATTTCTCCACTGCCCAGTGTCTTATATATAGGTCTGGGTTGGTGCCAACGAAGATTGGCTTGCATACCTCTGGCCGGATACCACCATCATTTTGCATAACATCCACAGCAGTGCGGCCGTTCGGGTAGACCCCTTCTCCACCATTGGGATCGGCCTTCCGGACTGGCTGGGCTTGAACACGTATGATGATGCCTACATGAGATTGAAGAAGATAGCAATTGCGGACCCACAGACAAAGCGACGTGGCTACGATGATTTAATATCTCATCGCGGTGTTCGACATAAGGATTTCCATCAATGTAAGAGGCGGTAACGGCAAAGGCTGCCGCATGTTGGCGGCGGTAGATTTGTACCCCTACACGTTCGAAGACGCCATGCGCCATCTAGGCCGCATCTTCATGGTGACAAGCCAGGGGACTTGTTTCATCTGGTTGCCATCCTATGGTACGGGAGATTACAAAAGGAATGCACGAACCATCATTTGCATCCCTAATGGTACTCCATTATTTTTGCAGGGATCCAGTCATCCCGCGATCAAAATAAGATCGCCGATCCAGGATGTGCATTTGCATCCGCAATTCGGTCGAACCTAGAACCTTGTAGATGACTTTGGCATATTGGGATCAACTATCTTAGCAGTCGTTACCCATTGTACCACTGATGTGCAACATGGTCACACAATCTACCACGATCGGACCATCACCATCTACCCAGGTATTCCATTTTTTAACCCTCTCGCCTTCTCTTTCATTGTTGTACTAGTACTCTACTTACGTACTAGTAGGAGTACTTTTTACCTTGGAGGATGCGTATATCTAGCTAGGCCCTTGAAGACTTGAACCCACTAGCTGCCACCATTTTTGTTTTTCCATGTCTTACTATCTCATCCATGTAGCCAAGAGTGGCTATATATAATAAGCCGGTTATTTTACTTCCTCTATATTGGAGTAGTACTATTTGCTGCATAGTATTACTGACTGCCATATTTGAGCGCAACATTAGTATGCATGGACCTTGACCATGTACATCACCATGTGTCCAGATCTGAGATGTCGCGTGTACCAGATGAATGGCGCCGAGTTCGACCCCCGTGATGCTACGTGGGTGCCGAGGAACACTCTTGGAGAGTACTCGATTTTCATTGGGGACAGCTACCCCATTGTGAAGCAGATGCCACCTTCCATGCACGACACGGAAGGCCTACCGTTCATGAAGCATGCTTGTGTCTTTAGTGCGCACCGCCGAATGAACGACATGTTGGGACACACTATCCATGATTTATGCCGCTTCAGCTTGGATGAGTCTCCATCATGTGGAACCGGACTAGAAAGCTGCGACAATGATTCCCGTTGCCCACCGCTATGGATCGTGCCATCCATGAAGAGCACCTGGGACTGGAACCTGGAGGAGGACATGTAGCCCATCTATAACGTGTAAGTGGATTATGGTAAATTGTGAACAGTAGTGCTGTGAATATATGTAGACTAGTCGTGCACAAATTTATCACATGAATTGGAGATGAACTTGTGTGGCATACTGGCATTTGTCCTTTAGAATTTATTACTAGTAAATGTGTTATGTGTACGTGCAACTTGTGTGGTTGTTGCATGGGCTCCAACACACTCTTTGAGAAAAAAAGGTGGCGCAGCTTTGGATATACGTGACGTGGTGGCATCATACAATAACATCGTTCGCTATAGTTGTAGTACACCCCTACTAGCACGACAACTCCTATAAAACCTTGCTCTTGGCTCTTTGCCTCTTTGGGAGGTTCAACAGTTCGTACTCGTGTGAACCTTGCACTTGGCTCTTCGCCTCTTCGGAAGGTCCAACAATGATGATACTATAGAACAATATGCTTCTGGCAATCTGACACCGACTGAACTGCTGCACATCCACCACGAGGGCGAGGGCGAGGGAGAGGGATATGGTGCTGTAATCAAAACCCTCTCCTCCTTGTTCGGTGAGTTGACGGGACACATCAAAGCCGTACTAGCACTAGTCCATACTGCGTCCTTCCCGGTTAATATGGCTTAATTTGAAACGAGAAAAATACATTGGCGGTCAACGTATGTAGCAATACGCTCTTTACGGTCACTATATATAGTTTTGCGGTGATTATACAATCACTACCTCATCGTAGAGCACCGTATTGCACCCTATTGACCGGCCACATAGTCGACGTGGCACTTTGTTGACTGGTTAAATTGTCACCTGGTTTCTGGGTCCCAACTGTTAGTTGGCAGAGCAAAGAAATCAGTTAAACAAAACTTTACGCAGGCGCGATAGGAGTCCAAACCTTGCGCGCGAACCATCATGGCTGTGTATGTGAGTGCATGCACGTGTACTCCCTCGGTCTTCCAACAATGAGTGTACATCGGCTAAAAAACAAAGAGTGTAGTACTTGTATACTTCCAATGCATTTAGCCTTTAATCTAAATCGATATTGATTGAGTAATGCACCAACTTGTGCTATAGGTATAGGCTACATGTCTATCCTTAATTACAGCATGCAACGACCTTCATTTAATCTTCTTCTCTCAATGGTCGCATGCACACATAAGTCTGCTACTTTGGGGCGTTAATTATGCCCTGGTCAATGTGTAAGTCTCTAAATGTACAGTGTTTCACGGACGTAGGGAGTAGGTTGAGCACTTGAGTGTGAGCGTGTGTGTTGCGTCGTGTGCTGTGTGCCGCACGAGTGCGTGAGTGTTGTGTGCGTCCATGTGTACGTGTGAGTGTTGCATGTTGCATGCATGCATGCATTGGGCTTACTCCCTCACATAGACATGTTCATATTTAAAGCTTCCTCTGTTCCCTCCATATGGTGATACTCCCTCTGTTCCCAAATATGGAGTAAAATCCTCCCTCTGTTCCCAAATACGGAGTAAAATCCTCCCTCTGTTCCCAAATACGGAGTATTTGTCTTTCTAGAGATTTCAACAAGTGACTACGTACGGAGTAAAATGATTGAAGTGAGCGTAGAGGCATAGGGATAATGTAGAAAGGGAGTCTTCGCGATCCATTATTCCCCATCTCGGTCAGAGAGAACTATTCAACTAGTCTTCTCAATGAAGTGACAATACACGCTGCAGGAGATGGGACAATTAATTAATAAGCTAAACTAGTGTGTTGGTGTTACTAAATCAGCCTTACCCCATACTGCCATCATGTTTGCCAGTAGAGCATGCTTCTGTCCTCCATTAATAGACATATGGGCACTCTTGTGGTAGACCCACATGTCATCGGTGTAACTATTTACACTCAGAAGGATGGTATATCTTGGTAGTAGTAGTAGAATTGACATTTAATGCACTTTCTTCCCTGTATTCCACTCTTCTTCCTCCTCTCTTCTTCTTCCTCCTCTCTTCCCCATCGTCGGCCGCATACCATTTTCCCCCGGTCACTACTCACCCACCCGCGGTATCTTCCTTGGTAGCTCGTGCGTACCATATCCCCTTGCTCACTGCTCGCCCGCCCGCGCTATCTTCCTTGGTAGCTCGTGCGTACCATATCCCCCCGCTCATTGCTCGGCCACACAAGGAGAAGCTTCTTCGCTCGCCCGCCCGAATCCACTTCCCCACTGGCTTGCAGGCACCAAAAACCACAATGGCAAAACTGACAGACATGCAAAGTCGCAATTGGAATTCCCTCCCCGATGTACTCTTTGAGGAGATATGTAATCGTGTGGACCTACTCAGCACCGTCCATCTGGCTGCATGCTCGGTATCTTTGTATCGTCTACTCATCTGCAACCGTCCGACTCTTTTCAAGACACCCTGCTTACTGATGCCCGATCCTCGCAGGTGGCCCAGACACTGACTTGACAATCCTACGGAGGTTGCCGTGGTGGCCATCGACATGCTACCACTACCCGTCCACCTGTCCTTCATGCGCGGCCACTACTGGGTGGGCATGAAGGCCAACTGGATCGTCCTCATCCACAAATCCGGTGGTCCGTGGCATCTCGTAGATATCTACAACCAGCGAGAGATCACCTTTCCATTGTTGGATACCGCTGCCATCGAGCCTCGCGGCCCGCCGGACACTCCTGCCTACTACGCACGAGACGCGTCAAGCTTTTGGCTCGACCTCTGTTTGCTGAAAGTTGTAATCTGCGAAGTGCCCGCACCATCAGAAGACAACATGGGTTACAAGCTCATTGCCTTGTTCAACATGGGTTTAGTCTATCTAGAATCCGGTCTCCATACATGGTTATGGCTCACCATCAGTCCTGTTGAGGCAACATTTCTGTCTGATGCTATAGTGCATGATGGCATCGTTTACGCGGTCGACGCATAGATTGGCTGCCTATACTGGTGGAATCTATTGTTGTGTAATTGTTTTATCTCATCTCATCTTTACCTTATGAATACGACTGCTTGTTCATTGTTACAAATTTAGAATAGATAGTATGTCTATAACCACATCATTGGTATATGTTCCTCCCATTTCCTAGATTTTTATGACCACACATGTTATTGTTAGAGTTGTTATGAGAAAAATTGGTATCTAATGATTGTTAGAATAGATATTATGAGCACTACATCATGATTGCTATATGTTACTCTCATTTCCAAGATTTTTATAACATCACAAGTTATTGCTTAGAGTTGATATGGGAACAGTAGTAGTAAGTGATATGGTAGAATATGAGTAGGCTCTGTCATAGTTGTTTTCCTCTTATTGTTACATGATGTTTGAACCAAGACATATTGCTAGAATATGAAAGCCATTGGCTTATTTTTTTAACTTGGGGTATGATTATGAGCACTACATTGCAATTCTCTGTCTATTATATGTGTCACTGTTATAATAATCTTAATTCCACACATACTCCGAACATGATTGTTTATTTTTGTCCTTTTCGTCTCCAATTTGAATTGTTGTAGCAAACGCAAATGCGCTGGCCTTCATTATTCCAGGACATGGAATCATAGCAGCCGATGGGTGGTGGTTTATCGCTCGTTCACCTGACGGCGGTCATTTGATGCTCATTTGCACGTACCAAATTGACCAAACCATTACATCAAACCACATGCAGTACAATGCGTGGGGCGTTTGTGACATTGATGGCTATGGCTGCTTCGTGTTTGAGAAATATCACTGCTCCGTTGGGCCAGGCGTATTCAACTGGAGGCGGGTTTACAGCCCTGGCAACCACTCCATGTTCATCGGGATCAATTATCCGATCATCCGACGAATCATCGATCATATCACCAGTGATGATTACCGTGCTATGCAACTTCCATTCACTAGGGGGACCATGCTACACATCATACCATGGGTTTCATGAATCACCATATCCAGAGATTCGTCAACACAGCTTGTTGCCAGATAATCTTCACTGTGTGAAAGGCATCAAGCTTCCATGCGATGGATGGCTTTTGCAAACCCGACATGCGGCGATGTGGTTCATGCCAACAACAAATATGCACAACTTGATTCGTACTGATATTTAGACTGAGCCATGTATTCTGTTGATGTAGAATGACCCTCTTTTGTTGGATATTATGTATTGTTGTTAGTTCGAAGCACTCCTCTAGTTTGAAGGATAGATACCTTTCTGGGATCAAGTGCATCCTAACTCACCTGCGCAGGATGTACTGATAATGATGATGGAGATGTTGTGCAGCATATATATATAGGGAAAATAGATGCTACCACTAGGTGGTAGTTACCTCTATCTTTACTGTCGTCCGATTACTTTTAGATGCGAGCGTTCCTTAACGGGTCACGACGGAGAAAAACTTGATTTTATTTGCTCCACGTTAGTTAGTTGACCTCCCGATTTTCTTGGCCCATCAATTCGTTTTGGTCTTCTCTATATTACGATTAGATCAGAATGATGCATCAGTGCACCGGCGAGTCAACAAATGACGCGAAAAGAAAGGTATGCATGATGTTCAAGTCGATTTGCATGCAGCATCCTAATTGATTTTTTGTTGGTCTTGTTGAATTCTAACGTCGCTCAGGTCGCTCTTCGGTCGTTGTCCATGGAATGTCTTGCGTCGACGTAACCATCCCAATGCCTACAGCCGCAGCCCCCGTCGTGATCATCCGCTAATGTGCGGCGCCTACCAAAGGTGCCGCCACCATCGACGTCCTTGACCTTGCGGCACCTGCCGCCACCGTGGAATATTGAATCGACCTCGTCGCCTATCCCCGTTGCATGCATGTGTGTATAAGTATGTCTATCTAATCCCTTCGTAAAATCAATTTGGAGATTTGGATGCTTTTCATTTTCCCTCATGCTGTATGCAGATCCATATGCTGGTCGAGCGCACGTCGCCTTCACTAAGAAATAGATCGAATGCATTATGGTACGGCTGACCGCCCAACCGCACCTCCGTCCCAAAACAGATCTCCCTTCTGACGCTGCAGACCATGAAATTTTTTAGCCATCATCACCATATTGATCACTGGCTTCCACCACGATGATACAGAACTCAAGTAGGTATGGACATGGTCGCAGAACAGCTGGTCGTTCAACTTGACGATGAGCAGCAAGCCAGCAACAGCAAGGCGTCCCTCAGAATGTATATGTATTCACATCTTTTTGTTTTTGTGGGAAAAAAGACTTTGTTCTTGCTAATCGATGCGTATAAATGTATCTCCCCTCATGCAACGGGTGATGTAATATGTCACATGCATGTACAAGCTGGTATACTTAACACTAAAATGCATTAACTATGGTTATGGTTATAGTATATACTTCCTTGTGGTTCCCTCAAAAAAAAACATATACTCCCTCCGTCCGGAAATACTTGTCGAAGAATGCATAAAAATGGATGTATCTAGAACTAAAATACGTCTAGATACATCCATTCCTCCAACGAGTATTTTCGGATGGAGGGAGTACTTCCTTGCAGTTTTCCTTGTATATTCTGCCTACCTTTCCATCGGAAAATTAGTCTATCCTATACCATGTAAAAATTATATTACACACATACGTACATAGTCATATAAGAGTATACCCTATGGTTATGCTTCTGCGGTGTTCCAAAATAGATTACTACCTCTGTCTCAGTGAATAAGTCATTCACGTAGTTCTAGGTCGACGATTTAACTATCTAAATATATATTGTATGTGACAAAAAATATATATTTAGAAACTACATCCGTGTAGAAATCTAGTGATATACTTTTCATGACATATAACACATATTTAATGCCTCAAATCAATAACCTAGAACTACGCGAATGACTTATTCACCTAGACGGAGGTAGCATTTCACGTGCCTATAAATCATATGCACATGACGATATATGGACATACAAATTAAATGAACATATGCCAGTGTAAGTATATATCGATACTGCCTTTTGTAACAGGAAGTATGCATATACACCAAAATACACGTTTTCCAACTATATATACTCGTCCGCACATACAATATACTCCTTTCAATTCCACACTATGTACTCCATACTACATACTACCATACTGTATATACCCCTTTCAATTCCACTGTGTACTCCATACTACATACTACCATACTGTATACTCCTTTTAACTTCACACCGTGCATATACTCCAGGCTACAAACTATATATTCATAGCTCCCAAATATACTTTTTTTCAAACACCATGATATACTATTTTCCAAACAATATACTACATGCTGTTTTTCCAAACAATATACTATATACTATAGTATTTTCCAAACCATGTAGTTCTACTCACTCGAGCCAGAAGTATACAAGTGATTCCTCAAAAAAATACAAGAGATGTTTGGGCCAGCACGTTCAACTTATAAAAATATCTTATCTGTTCATGGTGTTTCATTCGGCCGGCCAAGGAAACAGCAGGTTGTTGAACAAATTCCCACCATTTATTTAATTATTTAATTAGATGTTTGTTAGCTGGTGGCTATTGGATTCTTTCTCATCCACCAACCCGTTTGGCTTAGGATAAGAAGTGACACGTGGAGGACAGATGGCTAGGGGGTAACTACCACTGCTTGTAGATGAAATTTGTCCTATATATATATATATATATCAATTAGGCTTCAAGTGCGTACTTGTTAGATAAACCTATGGTTCAAATGTGACACAAAATACGACTAGTAAGTAGTATAGTAGCAGTACTGGTATACGTCGGCGAAATTATTCATCATGTAGACACATTGAATTGACGTGACAACACGCTGCGCGTGAGGTGACACAAGAATCCCGGCGGCGTGTTCAGGTATTCTGGACTTCAGATTTGGAGTACCACTTATCTGTCGAAATCTTTCATCATTCACTTAAAATAGTCTATTGATCATACATTGAGTACCATATAACTGGAATTAACCGATGCAAGTCGAAGAAGGATTGGCCGGTGCTGCCGGCTGGCGTCAAGTTCGATCCCACGGATCAGGAGCTGATCGAGCACCTTGAGGCCAAAGTGAGTGCTGACAGTGTGATATCTCACCCTCTCATCGATTTATTCATACCAACCATCAACAGCGAGCACGGCATATGCTACACCCATCTTGAGAAACTTCCAGGTAAGACACTGATCGGTCGCCTACTTGCACAAACACATTCCTTTGTTTATAGATCTATTTTTCTTTTTAGACGCAGACCTGGTGAAGCAATTACAATTTGACAGTTAATAAAAAGTGAAACAAGTGACTGCAACATGCCAAAGATGTTATGAAAATGCCAACTACGTACACTAAAACCTGTATTCGACAATACTGTCGGTATCACACTGAGTGGCCTAAGCAAGCATTTCTTCCAGCGTAATTCCAGGGCGTTCAAAAGGGGAACGTGGACGCGTCGCAAGATACAGTCTGAGTGCAGCATGCACGCGATGTGGCACAACACAGGAAATACCTTGCGGGTGATGGTCAACGGCCGACAGACGGGCAGCAAAAAGGTTCTGGTGCTCCACACCAACAAGAACCTTGACCAGCAGAGGACCAACTGGGTGATGCACCAATACCACCTCGGGGACCTGGAGCAAGAGCAGGAGCGGGAGCTGGTCCTCTGCAAGATTTTCTACCAGACGAACACTAGGGCCAGGAGTAAAAAGATTATAAGTTAGTTTGATATTGGTACTTGTACTACTGTTCAACCAACCCTCTCCACGGGCTCCTGTTCAACCACCCCTCCACGGGCTACTATTTATCCAACCCTCCACCGCCTACTGTTCATCCAGCCCTCGATGGGGTGGTCCTGTTCATCCAGCCCCAACTGACTCGATTGATCGGGGTCCTCCTCATCCAGAGGCAACACCACCGGCTCCTGTTCATCCACCCCCACTGGGAACTGTTCATCCAACCCCCCCAGCAACGCTCACTGTTCATCCAGAGGCATCATCGATCGACATTAGTTAGCAGTTGCGAAGGAATCGCTCGATCAGGTTCAGTTAACAGCAATCGATCAATCGCTCGGGTCCAGTAACGCATAGCCTGCAGTGCAATCGCTCGGGTTCAGTAGGGGAATGCCTCGCTCGGGTTCAGTTAGAGCCCAACGCCTCGCACCCACGCGCGTGCGTTTACGAGAGAAACACGCATCGTTCGGCCCCAACCTCCCATCTAACCGGGAACACCCTGATATTTTCCTTGCCCTTGCTTCTACCACCGTTTTTTCGGTCATGGACGGCCCAAAGAATGTCATGTAGCTACGTCTCCGGCCCACCCAGGACGAAAAGCCCATTTTATGTCATGATTTTTTGTCATAGAATTAGGATCCCACCACATCTATGATGATACCGGGTTTTGTCACAATTATCGTCATAGAACTATCATAAGTATGACAGGAAAAAAATTCGTTCGGCCCAAAATGTCACGGATGTGTCTTTTTTTGTAGTGCTAGCTTGCCTTCCACGTAAAGGAGGGTCCCATCTGGACACGGGAGGAAGTCTTCTATCTTGTATCTTCATGGCCCAATGGTCCGGCCCACGTCACACAGGTCGGACATCCGAGGACCCCTTAATCCAGGACTCCATCACAAGGTATGCTCCTGAGGTTGTTAGCACTAATGCTACCAAAAGAGAGCGCTTCATGGAAGGCCTAAATCAGACTCTGCAGTACTCACAAGTTGTGTGTCACTGCCCAACCTATCCTGATCTAGTGAACAAGGCCCTCATGCTCGAGGACAAGCAAGCTGATCAGCAAAGGTATCTCCAGCAACTAGAAGCCTCGCCCATGGCAGCCAGCCCCAGTCAGGCTAACCTACCAGCAACCAAGAGCTCCTGCACCCCGCACCAACTATCAGCCTCAGCAGTATGCCAACCCCAGGCCAACTTACAACAACCCCAATAACAGTGGCAGCAAGAGTAACAACTCCAACCAAGTCACTTGCTTTGGATGTGGACAGCCTGGACACATCTCAAGGCAGTTGATGTCTACTACGTAACTTCTTCTGGTAGACTCGTGTTGGGCCTCCAAGAACAGAGTTTTGTAGGAGAGTAGAAAATTTCCCTCAAGTGGATGACCTAAGGTTTATCAATCCGTAGGAGGCATAATACGAAGATGGTCTCTTTCAAACAACACTGCAACCAAATAACAAAGAGTCTCTTGTGTCCCCAACATACCCAATACAATGGTAAATTGTAGATGTGCACTAGTTCGGTGAAGAGATGGTGATACAAGCGTAATATGTATAGTAGATATAGGTTTTTGTAATCTGAAAATATAAAAACAGCAAGGTAGCAAGTGGTAAAAATGAGTGAAAGCGGTATTGTAATGCTTGGAAACAAGGCCTAGGGTTCATACTTTCACTAGTGCAAGTTCTCTCAACCATGATAACATAATTAGATCATATAAAAATCCCTCAACAAGCAACAAAGATTCACTCCAAAGTTACTAATAGCGGAGAACAGACGAAGAGATTAGTAGGGAAAGAAACCACCTCAAAGTTATTCTCTCTCATCTATCTATTGGTCTATTACTATAAGTTTCACAAACAGCCCTAGAGTTCGTACTAAAATAACACCTTAAGACACGCATCAACCAAAACGCTAATGTCACCTAGATACTCCAATGTCACCACAAGTATCTACGGTTTTGATTATACGATATGCATCACATAATCTGAGATTCATCTAATCAAACCAACACAAAGAACTTCAAAAGAGTGCCCCCTATGCATAAGTTTACAAGGTCATTGAACCAGCAAGTTGGTCACCAAAACATACATCAAGTGGATCACATGAATATCCCATTGTCACCGCAGATAAGCACATGCAAGACATACATCAAGTGTTCTCAAATCCTTAAAGATCCGACAAGATAACTTCAAAGGGAAAACTCGAGCAATTACAAGAAGGTAGAGGGGGAGAAACATCATAAGATCCAACTATAATAGCAAAGCTCGCGGTACATCAAGATCATGCCAAATCAAGAACACGAGAGAGAGAGGGAGATCAAACAACTAGCTACTGGTACATACCCTCAGCCCCGAGGGTGAACTACTCCCTCCTCATGAAGGAGACCACCAGGATGATGAAGATGGCCACCGGTGATGGTTCCCCCATTGGCAGGGTGCCGGAATGGGCTTCCGATTGGTTTTTGGTGGCTACAGAGGCTTGCAGCAGCGGAACTCCCGATCTAGGTTCTGTTCTGGGGTTTTTGGGATTTATAAGAGGTGTTGGCGTCGAAAACAAGTCAGGGAGGCCCACGAGGCGACGACAAGGACAGGGGGCGCACCCTAGGGGGGCTCCCTCCACCCTTTTGGTGGCCTCGAGACTCCTCTCCGATATCTTTTTGTTGCAGTATTTTTCAAATTTTCCAAAAATATTCTTCGTAAATTTTTCAGGTCAATTGGACTCCGTTTGATATTCCTTTTCTGCAAAACTCAAAAATAAGGAAAAAATAGAAACTGGCACTGAGCTCTAGGTTAACAGGTTAGTCCCAAAAATCATATAAAATAGCATATAAATGCATATAAAACATCCAAGATAGATAATGTAATAGTATGGAACAATAAAAAATTATAGATACATTGGAGACGTATCAAGCATCCCCAAGGTTTATTTCTGCTGGTCCTCGAGTAGGTAAATGATAAAAAATAGAATTTTTTATGTGGAATGCTAGCTAACAGGTTAATAGGTTTGTCCATGTAATTTTCTTTATTGTGGCATGAATGTTCGCATCCATAAGATTGAAAACAAAAGTTTAATATTGACATAAAAACAATAATACTTCAAGCTTACTAACAAGGCAATTATGTCTTCTCAAAATATCATGGCCAAAGAAAGTTATCCCTACAAAATCATATAGTCTGGGTATGCTCCATCTTCATCACACAAAGTATTCAAATCATGCACAACCCAAATGACAAGCCAATCAATTGTTTCATACTTTTGATGTTCTCAAACCTTTTCAACTTTCACGCAATACATGAGCGTGAGCCATGGACATAGCACTATAGGTGGAATAGAATATGGTGGTTGTGGAGAAGACAAAAAGAAGGAGATAGTCCCACAGCAACTTTGTTCTCATAACCAATTGGAACATCTTCCGATGTAGTGGATCCATCACTAGATAAAGTCATGACATCTCCAAATCCACTTTCATAAATATTATAAGATTCAACACCCACCAAAATAGTGGGATCATTACCTAGAGCTGAAAATCTTCCAAACCCACTTTCATCAACACAATCATCATAAATAGGAGGCATGCTATCATCATAATAAATTTGCACATCAAAACTTGGGGGACTAAAAATATGATCTTCATCAAACATAACATCCCCAAGTATATGATTTGCATATCATTAGCATCCTGGATATTCACATAATTCATACTAACATCATTGCAATCATGCTCATCATACAAATATTTAGTGCCAAACATTTTATTAACTTCTTCTTCTAACACTTGAGCACAATTTTCCTTCCCATCATTTTCATGAAAGACGTTAAAAAGATGAAGCATATGAGGCAACCTCAATTCCATTTTTTGGTAGTTTTATTTTATAGACTAAACTAGTGATAAAACAAGAAACTAAAAGATTCGATTGCAAGATATAAAGATATACCTTCAAGCATAAACCTCCTCGGCAACAGCGCCAGAAAAGAGCTTAGTTGACGGGGTGTGAGTGCCCCTTACCTAGACTCCCCGACAATAGCACCAGAAAAGAGCTTGATGTCTACTATGCAAGCTTCTTCTTGTAGACTCGTGTTGGGCCTCCAAGCGTAGAGTTTTGTAGGACAGTAGCAAATTTCCCTCAAGTGGATGAGCTAAGGTTTATCAATCTGTGGGAGGCGTAGGATGAAAATGGTCTCTCTCAAACAACCCGGCAACCAAATTACAAAGAGTTTCTTGTGTCCTCAACACACCCAATACAATGGTAAATTGTATAGGTGCACTAGTTCGGCGAAGAGATGGTGATACAAGTGTAATATGGATAGTAGATATAGGTTTTTTTACTCTAATAATATAAAAACATCAAGGTAGCAAGTGGTAAAAGTGAGCGAAAACGGTATTGCAATGCTTGGAAACAAGGCCTAGGGTTCATACTCTCACTAGTGCAAGTTTTCTCAACTATGATAACATAATTAGATCCTATAACAATCCCTCAACATGCAAGAATGAGTCACTCCAAAGTCACTAATAGTGGAGAACAAACGAAGAGATAATTGTAGGGTATGAAACCACCTCAAAGTTATTCTCTCTGATCGATCTATTGGGCCATTCCTATTAGTGTCACAAACAGCCCTAGAGTTCGTACTAAAATAACACCTTAAGACACACATCAACCAAAACCCTAATGTCACCTAGATACTCCAATGTCACCACAAGTATCCGCGGGTTTGATTATACGGTGTGCATCACACAATCTCAGATTTATCTATTCAAACCAAAACAAAAAACTTCAAAGATTGCCCCAAAGTTTCTACCGGAAAGTCAAGACGAAAACATGTGCCAACCCCTATGCATAAGTTCACAAGTTCATAGAACCGACAAGTTGGCCATCAAAACATTCATCAAGTGGATCACGTGAATTGCCCATTGTCACCACAGATAAGCACATGCAAGGCATACAACAAGTTTTCTCAAATCGTCAAAGACTCAATCTGATAAGACAACTTTAAAGGGAAAACTCAAGCAATTACAAGAAGGTAGAGGGGGATAAACATCATAAGATCCAACTATAATAGCAAAGCTCGCGGTACATCAAGATCATGCCAAATTAAGAACACGAGAGAGAGAGAGAGAGATCAAACAACTAGCTACTGGTACATACCCTCAGCCCCGAGGGTGAACTACTCCCTCCTCATCAAGGAGACCGCCAGGATGATGAAGATGGCCACCGGTGATGGTTCCCCCATTGGCAGGGTGCCGGAATGGGCTTCGGATTGGTTTTTGGTGGCTACAGAGGCTTGCAGCGGCGGAACTCCCGATCTAGGTTCTGTTCTGGGGTTTTTGGGATTTATAAGAGGTGTTGGCGTCGAAAACAAGTCAGGGAGGCCCACGAGGCGACGACAAGGAGGGGGGGGCGCCCTAGGGGGGCTCCCTCCACCCTTTTGGTGGCCTCGAGACTCCTCTCCGATATCTTTTTGTTGCAGTATTTTTCAAATTTTCCAAAAATATTCTCCGTAAATTTTCAGGTCAATTGGACTCCGTTTGATATTCCTTTTCTGCAAAACTCAAAAATAAGGAAAAATAGAAACTGGCACTGGGCTCTAGGTTAACAGGTTAGTCCCAAAAATCATATAAAATAGCATATAAATGCATATAAAACATCCAAGATAGATAATGTAATAGGATGGAACAATAAAAAATTATAGATACATTGGAGACGTATCAAGGATCCCCAAGCTTAATTTCTACTTGTCCTCGAGTAGGTAAATGATAAAAAATAGAATTTTTGATGTGGAATTCTAGCTAACAGGTTAATAGGTTTGTCCATGTAATTTTCTTTATTGTGGCATGAATGTTCGCATCCATAAAATTCAAAACAAAAGTTTAATATTGACATAAAAACAATAATATTTCAAGCTTACTAACAAGGCAATTATGTCTTCTCAAAATATCATGGCCAAAGAAAGTTATCCCTACAAAATCATATAGTCTGGGTATGCTCCATCTTCATCACACAAAGTATTCAAATCATGCACAACCCAAATGACAAGCCAATCAATTGTTTCATACTTTTGATGTTCTCAAACCTTTTCAACTTTCACGCAATACATGATCGTGAGCCATGGACATAGCACTATAGGTGGAATAGAATATGGTGGTTGTGGAGAAGACAAAAAGAAGGAGATAGTCCCACATCAACTAGGCGTATCAACGGGCTATGGAGATGCCCATCAATAGATATCAATCTGAGTAAGTAGGGATTTCCATGCAACGGGTGCACTAGAGCTATAAGTTTATGAAAGCTCAAAAGAAAACTAAGTGGGTGTGCATCCAACTTTCTTGCTCACGAAGACTAGGGAAATTTGAGGAAGCCCATCGTTGGAATATACAAGCCAAGTTCTATAATGAAAAATTCCCACTAGTATATGAAAGAGATAACATAGGAGACTCTCTATCACGAAGATCATGGTGCTACTTTGAAGCACAAGTGTGGTAAAGGGATAGTTACATTGCCCCTTCTCTATTTTCTCTCATTTGTTGTTGTTTGTTTGTTTTCTCTCTTTTTTTGGGCCTTCTCTTTTTTTGGCCTTCTGTCTTTTTTTATTTCCTCACATGGGACAATGCTCTAATAATGAAGATCATCACACTTTTATTTATTTACAACTCAAGAATTACAACTAGATACTTACAAGAAAATATGACTCTATATGAATGCCTCCAGCGGTGTACTGGGATGTGCAATGAATCAAGAGTGACATTTATGAAATAATTACGAATGGTGGCTTTGCCACAAATACGATGTCAACTATATGATCATGCAAAGCAATATGAAAACGATGAAGCGTGTCATAATAAACAGAATGGTGGAAGTCGCATGGCAATATATCTCGGAATGGCTATGGAAATTCCATAATAGGTAGGTATGGTGGCTGTTTTGAGGAAGGTATAAGGTGGGTGTATGTTGTGTGGTACTAGAGAAGATAGCAATGGTGGAAGGGTGAGAGTGCGTATAATCCATGGACTCAACATTAGTCATAAAGAACTCACATACTTATTGCAAAAATCTATTATCATTGAAACAGTGTACTACGCACATGCTCCTAGGGGGACATATTCGTAGGAAAAGACCATCGCTTGTCCCCGACCACCACTCATAAGAAAGACAATCAAAAAATACCTCATGCTCTAACTTTGTTACATAACGGTTCGCCATACGTGCATGCTATGGGAATCACAAACCTTAACATAAGTATTTCTCAAATTCACAATTACTCACTAGCATGACTCTAATATCACCATCTTTATATCTCAAAACAGTCATAAGGAAGCAAACTTCTCATAGTATTCAATGCACTTAATATGAAAGTTTTTATTATATCCCTCTTGGATGCCCATCATATTAGGACTAAATGCATAACCTAAGAAAATTACCATGTTGTTTAGAGACTCTCAAAATGATTAAGTGAAGCATGAGAGTTCAACAATTTCTTCAAAATAAAACTACCGCCATGCTCTAAAAAGATATAAGTGAAGCACTAGAGCAAATGACAAACTACTCCAAAGGATATAAGTGAAGATCAATGAGTAGTCGAATAATTATGTAACTATGTGAAGACTCTGTAACATTTAATAATTTAAGATCTTGGGATATTATTCAAACAGCAAGTAAACCCTAATAAAATAAAATGATGCTCCAAGCAAAACACATATCATGTGGTGAATAAAAATATAGCTCCAAGTAAGGTTACCGATGAACGAAGACGAAAGAGGTGATGCTATCCGGGGCATCCCCAAGCTTAGGCTCTTGGTTGTCCATGAATATTACCTTGGGGTGCCTTGGGCATCCCCAAGCTTAGGCTCTTTCCACTCCTTATTCCGTAGTCCATCAAAAATTTACCTAAAAGTTCAAAACTTCACAACGCAAAACTCAGCAGAAAACTCGTAAGCTCCGTTAGTATAATAAAGCAAATCACCACTTCGGTACTATTGTGAACTCATTCTAAATTTATATTGGTGTTGTATCTACTGTGTTCCAAATTATCCATGGTTCATACCCTCCGATACTACTCATAGATTCATCAAAATAAGCAAACAACACATAGAAAACAGAATCTGTCAAAAACAGAATTGTCTGTAGTAATCTGTAACTCTCAAATACTTATGTAACTCCAAAAATTCTGAAAAATTAGGACAACCTGAGAAATTTGTTTATTAATCTTCTGCAAAAAGGATCGGTGTCTTATCACTCTCCTTTTGAAAATAAGAATTGTTTTCCTTCGTGAAAAAGTTTCTATTTTTCAGTAAGATCAAATCAACTATCACCGTAAGCCATCCCATAGGCTTTACTTGGCACTTTATTGAAACGAAAGCTATAAGACATCATTACTACAGTATCATAATCATGTGACACACCAAAATAGTAGCTATAAATGTTGGCTTGTCTCCCAACAAGCGCCTTTCTTTAATGCCTCTCTAGCTAGGCATGATGATTTCAATGATGCTCACATAGAAAATAAGAATTGAAACACAAATAGAGCATCATGAAGAATATGACAAGCACATTTAATTCTAACGCACTTCCTATGCATAGGGATTTTGTGAGAAAATAATTTATGGGAGCAAGAATCAACTAGCATAGGAAGGCAAAACAGGTGCAACTTCAAAACTTTAACCACATAGAGAGGAAACTTGACATTATCACAATATGAAAAAGCATATGTTCCTCTCTGATAGTAATTTTCAGTAGTATCATGAGTGAATTAAACAATATAACTATCACATAAAGCATTCTTTTCATGATCCACAAGCATAGAAATCTTATTACTCTCCACATGAGCAAATTTATTCTCATGAATAGTAGTCGGAGCAAACTCAACAAAATAACTATCATGGGAGGCATAATCCAATTGAAATTAAAAACCATGATGACAAGTTTCATGGTTAATATTATTATTTATAGCATACATGTCATCACAATAATAATCATAGATAGCAACTTTGTTCTCATAATCAATTGGAACATCTTCCGATGTAGTGGATCCATCACTAGATAAAGTCATGACATCTCCAAATCCACTTTCATAAATATTATAAGATTCAACACCCACCAAAATAGTGGGATCATTGCCTAGAGCTGAAAATCATCCAAACCCACTTTGATCAACACAATCATCATAAATAGGAGGCATGCTATCATCATAATAAATTTGCACATCAAAACTTGGGGGACTAAAAATATGATCTTCATCAAACATAACATCCCCAAGTATATGATTTGCATATCATTAGCATCCTGGATATTCACATAATTCATACTAACATCATTGCAATCATGCTCATCATACAAATATTTAGTGCCAAACATTTTATTAAGTTCTTCTTCTAACACTTGAGCACAATTTTCCTTCCCATCATTTTCACGAAAGACGTTAAAAAGATGAAGCATATGAGGCAACCTCAATTCCATTTTTGGTAGTTTTATTTTATAGACTAACTAGTGATAAAACAAGAAACTAAAAGATTCGATTGCAAGATCTAAAGATATGCCTTCAAGCACAAACCTCCCCGGCAACGGCGCCAGAAAAGAGCTTAGTTGACGGGGTGTGAGTGCCCCTTACCTAGCCTCCCCAACAATAGCACCAGAAAAGAGCTTGATGTCTACTATGCAACCTTCTTCTTGTAGACTCGTGTTGGGCCTCCAAGCGTAGAGTTTTGTAGGACAGTAGCAAATTTCCCTCAAGTGGATGAGCTAAGGTTTATCAATCTGTGGGAGGCGTAGGATGAAAATGTTCTCTCTCAAACAACCCGGCAACCAAATAACAAAGAGTTTCTTGTGTCCTCAACACACCCAATACAATGGTAAATTGTATAGGTGCACTAGTTCGGCGAAGAGATGGTGATACAAGTGTAATATGGATAGTAGATATAGGTTTTTGTAATCTAATAATATAAAAACATCAAGGTAGCATGTGGTAAAAGTGAGCGAAAACGGTATTGCAATGCTTGGAAACAAGGCCTAGGGTTCATACTCTCACTAGTGCAAGTTTTCTCAACTATGATAACATAATTAGATCCTATAACAATCCCTCAACATGCAAGAATGAGTCACTCCAAAGTCACCAATAGTGGAGAACAAATGAAGAGATAATTGTAGGGTATGAAACCACCTCAAAGTTATTCTCTCTCATCGATCTATTGGGCTATTCCTATTAGTGTCACAAACAGCCCTAGAGTTCGTACTAAAATAACACCGTAAGACACACATCAACCAAAACCCTAATGTCACCTAGATACTCCAATGTCACCACAAGTATCCACGGGTTTGATTATACGATGTGCATCACACAATCTCAGATTTATCTATTCAAACTAAAACAAAAAACTTCAAAGATTGCCCCAAAGTTTCTACCGGAAAGTCAAGACGAAAACATGTGCCAACCCCTATGCATAAGTTCACAAGTTCATAGAACCGACAAGTTGACCATCAAAACATACATCAAGTGGATCACGTGAATTGCCCATTGTCACCACAGATAAGCACATGCAAGGCATACAACAAGTTTTCTCAAATCGTCAAAGACTCAATCTGATAAGACAACTTTAAAGGGAAAACTCAATCCATTAGAAGAAGGTAGAGGGGGAGAAACAACATAAGTCCCAACTATAATAGCAAAGCTCGTGGTACATCAAGATCATGCCAAATCAAGAACACTAGAGAGAGAGATAGAGATCAAACACATAGCTACTTGTACATACCCTCAGCCCTGAGGTTGAACTACTCCCTCCTCATCATGGAGACCGTGAGATGATGAAGATGGCCCCTGGTGATGGTTTCCCCCTTCGACAGGGTGCCGGAACGGGCCCCCGATTGGTTTTTGGTGGCTACAGAGGCTTGCGGCGGCGGTATTCCCGATCTAGGTTGTGTTTGGGGTTTTTTGGGATTTATAAGAGTTGTTGGCGTCGGAAACAAGTTAGGGGGCCCACGAGGAGATGACAAGGATGGGGGGCACGCCCTAGGGGGGCACCCTCCACCCTTGTGGTGGCCTCGGGACTCCTCCCCGATAACTTTTCGTTCCAGTATTATTCATATTTTCAAAAATAATCTCTATAAATTTTCAGGTCAATTGGACTCCGTTTGACATTCCTTTTCTGTGAAACTCAAAGACAAGGAAAAAACATAAACTGGCACTGGGCTCTAGGTTAATAGGTTAGTCCCAAATATCATATAAAATAGCATATAAATGCATATAAAGCATCCAGGATAGATAATATAGTAGCATGGAACAATAAAAAATTATAGATACATTGGAGACATATCGGCAGTGCCCCAACAAGAAGCCCGATGCTCCATGCCCCATTGCGCAGAACCAAGTAAAAGGTCACGGAATGCCACCAAGGAACCAGGCTCCCCATAACCCGCCCATGTGTGAATCATGTCTCTTCAGAACGAAGCTCAGGAAGACCCGGGTGTCGTGCTAGGTACATTCCTCGTCAACTCAGCACCCGCAATTGTCTTATTTGATTCTGGTGCTTCACATTCAGTTGTCACACAACAGTTTGCATTAGAAAGTGGCATGACCCCTACACCCCTGAGTAGCCCCATGGTGGTACAAACCCTCCGATCGGATATGAGAACCAAGCTAGGGTGTAAAGGAATTAGGATTATCATTAACGGGGTATAATTCCTAGCGGACCTTATCATCTTGAGATCACAAGGCTTGGATGCGATCTTAGGAACGGATTTGCCCATCAAGCACCTAGGCTTGTGAGACTGTGCCAACCATATTGTCACCCTGACCAATGACCAAGGATTCGAAGTTAAGTTTCTTCCAACCCCTCCTCTGCCCAAGTCACCAAGTCAACTGTCTAACAGAAGTTGGATTGGAGCAAGTGCCAGTAGTATGTGAATAGCCCAATGTCTTTCCCAATGAGTTACCGGAAATGCCTCCTGATCGTGACATTGAGTTCATTATCGAGCTCACGCCTAGAGCAGGACCCATCTATAAGAAGCCTTATATAATGGGATCGGAGGAGTCAGCAGAGTTAAAGAAGCAACTGGCCGAGCAGTTGAGGTAAGGATTCATCCGCCCTTGGGGATCACCTGTTCTATTTGTGGAGAAGAGGGACGGTACCATCCGATTATGTGTTGAATATTTTTCCCTTAATGAAGTCACAATCAAAAACATGTATCCACTCCCCAAGATTGAAGACTTGTTTGATCAGCTGAATGGTGCCAAGGTGTTCTCCAAGATCGATCTCAGGTTTGGGTACTATCAGCTAAAGATTAGACACCAAAATATTCCGAAGATGACATTTGTAACCCGATATGGCTTGTATGAATACACGATCATGTCATTTGGATTAACCAATGCCCCTTCCTACTTCATGTTCCTCATGAACAAAGTTTTCATGGAGTACTTGGAAAAATTTGTTGTCGTCTTCATTGATGACATACTCATCTTTTCCAAGTCTGAAGAAGACCATGAGCAACCCTTGAGAATGGTCCTAGATAAGCTTAGAGAGCACCAGCTTTATGCCAAGTTCAGCAAGTGCGAATTCCGTGACTGAATGGCAATCCCCAAGAAATGTGAATAAAGTTAGAAGCTTCCTTAGACTCACAGGATATTACCGCAAGTTCGTTGAAGGATTCTCAAGCATTGGCCGACCCATGACTCAGCCCTTGAAGAAGGACAACAAGTTTGAATGGACTCCGAAGTGCGAAGAAAGTTTCCAAGAACTCAAGAAGAGACTAACCACTGCCCTAGTTCTGGCGACACCTGACATTCACAAGGAATTTGTGATATATTGTGATGCCTCACGAACCGGACTGGGAAGCGTTCTAATGCAAGAGGGCAGAGTTGTAGCTTACCTTTCAAGGCAACTCCGGCCTCAGGAGGACAACTATGCTACTCGTGATCTTGAGTTAGCAGTACTGGTTCATGCCTTGAAGACATGGCGACATTACCTCCTCAGGAAACGGTGTGAGATATACACGGATCATGAAAGTCTGAAGTATATTTTCACCCAAAAGGAATTGAACATGAGGCAGAGAAGATGGTTAGAATTGATCAAGGATAACGACCTCATTGTTCAATACCACCCTAGAAAGGCTAATGTGGTATTTGATGCCTTAGGCAGAAAGGCTTGTTCCGTGAATTCTGTGATCAAGGAAAGGCTACCCGCCTTGTATGAAGAACTTGAAAGATTCAGTTTGGAACTAGTTACACCAGGATTCTTGGCTAACCTCGAAGTCAAGCATACCTTGATGGATGATGTTAAGGAGGCTCAGAAGGGACATGAGATTATTAAAGGCATCAAGAGGAAGATCAAGGAAGGCAAAGCCCTGGGATTCTCATAGGATAAGCAAGGAGTTGTGTGGTATGGGAATCACATTTGCTTACCCAACAAAATTGAGCTCAAGAGCTTGATCTTGCGAGAAGCTCATGACACCCCATATTCCGTCCATCCTGGAGGAACCAAGATGTATCAATACCTGAAGGAAAGAGTCTGGTGGCATGGCATGAAAAGAGAGATAACCACTTTCGTCACTAAGTGTGACATATTCCAGAGAGTCAAAGCTGAACATCAGCGACCCACTGGATTGTTACAACCTCTCAAGGTGCCTGAATGTAAGTCTGACAAGGTTGGGGTGGACTTCATCACCAGATTACCCAGGTCAAGTAAGGGACATGACTCCATATGGGTCCTTGTTGACCATTTGACCAAGGTTGCCCACTTCATTCCCGTCAAGACGACCTACAAGGGGAACCAGCTAGCCAACCTCTACATCGACCGAATCGTGAGCCTCCATGGGACCCCTAAGGAGATTGTGTCTGACCGAGGTACCCGGTTTACCTCGAGATTCTGCAGAAGATTCGAAGAATCTTTGGGGACCAAACTGTCCTTCAGCACTGCTTTTCAACCCCAGACCGGCGGACAGACGGAGCGAGTAAACCAGATACTGGAGAATATGCTTCATGCATGTGTTTTGGCATATGGAGCCAAGTGGGAAGGTTGTCTACCTTAAGCTGAGTTATCATACAACAAAAGCTATCAGTCCAGCCTTCAGATGGCACTATTGGAGGTGCTATACGGAATGAAATGCACACTCCCCTCAATTGGCCAGAGACCGGAGCAGGACTAGTATTTGGACCCGATATCCTATGCGAAGTAGAAGAGCAAGTTTAACTAGTCAGAGAATGTCTCGAGACATTGATCCCATCGTGTAGATGTGATGATAAAAAAGGAAGAGTCCCAAGGTCTTTATGATTATACACGAGGGTCGTGTGTCAACGAGTCGACTCTGTGTTACTGTCGCCTAGGGAAAGATAGTGATCGGGTGCTTACCCCAGGTACTTCAGGTACCGCGGGTCATGGATGGCATGAAAGCTTCTGGATTCTTGTGGGTGTCGGATCACGGGTTCCGGCAAAACCCTTAAGGTTCGAGCACTGGGGTGCGCACGAAGATCTCCCGCCCTATCGATCCACGTCCGAACTTAGCTAAGATCTCACGAACTAACTCGACGAACTCGCAACACAAAGGACACATGATTTATACTGGTTCGGGCCACCGTTATGGTGTAATACCCTACTCCAGTGTGGTGGTGGTGGATTGCCTCTTGGGCTGAGGTCGAACAGTACAAGGGGAAGAACAACCTCCTGAGGTTGAGGCATTCTTGTGCTTGGTGAACTTGTGTGGTTGAGGATGATCTTTCTCCCCCCCTATGGTGGTGGCTAGTCCTATTTGTAGGGGCCCTGGTCCTCTTCGCAAATATTGAGCGGGAAGGGATCCCACAATGGCCAGTTTGAAGGGGGACAAATAGTAAAAGCTATCCTCACAAAAGGTGGTCTTCTCTTGCTAAAGGTTCTGGTGGTGATGCCGCCCTGGGCTCCATGGTGACCTCCGTCTTTCCGTCCTTCCGGTCTTGGTCTCATTGCACCAATATGGAAACCTTTGCTTGATGCCTCGGTACTCCGCGCCTGCACTTGCCCCCATAGCACCAAAGAGGAAACAAGGACGCTGCACGCGCTGGCGCCCGCCTGGTCTCGACCATCATGGCTTACATCACGAGACCTCGCGAGGTTTTCCCGACCTTGAACTCTCCTCCCGTCAAGATCCAGCCCGGTGAGGCTGCTCATGAGGAAGTCTTGTGTCGTCTGCCTCGAGAGGCTCAGCCCCTTGCGAGGGTCTTGATTCCTTGTTGATGAAGATGTGCCGTACAGGCCCGCCAGCAAAGCCACGCCATGGGCCGCAGGCAGGCAAGTCTGGGGACCCCGGTTCCCATAACACCGACAGTAGCCCCTGGGCCCAAGGCGCGCTCGGGCTTGGCTTCGAGGCGAAGACAAGGGTCAAGTGCGGAGCGCAGTGGGCCCCAATAGCCTACGACCTCGGTCGACGCGTGGCGGTTGATTGGACGTGGGCGTCTCCGCTTCCCCATGCTGCCTCGGCAACTGCCCGACTGTCAAAAGGCTGGTGTAGACAACATTCGCCTTCATTGTTTCCTTTTGCCTTGCTCAGGTCCCCTTTCTCGCTCCCCGCTTCCGAGATCTTCAGCTCCGCTCCCATCCTTTCCTGCATCAGTGACCGATGGCGCCCCGGAGGGTCAAGACCGCCTCATCGCTGGTGCCGTCTGCGGTGCAGGCTTGGTACGAACCTGCCCTTGACTCGGCCAATGTCTCGGAGAAAGGCCTCGCCGCCATGCGCCTGGTGACGGCGGGGGAGAGTAATGATAGGGGGAAGACGGAGCTCCGGGTTGCCTTCGACGTGCCGGAGCCCGAGGGGAGCGCGTTCTTCCCCATCTTCACGAGCAGTATCGCGCCGGGTTGGTTCCTCCCTTCTCCGATTTCTTCTATGACGTCCTCGACCAATACGGGCTACAGGCGCTGCATCTCCATCTCAACTCCATCCTTCTCTTGTCCATCTTCGCCTACAATTGTGAGGCGTATCTGGGTGTGATGTCGTCCGTGGCCCTGCTGCACCACTTCTTCTTCCTCCGTGCCAGTGAGGGCCATATCTCCGGGTGTGCCAATTTCATCGCGGCCTGCAAGGCCAAATCGATCTCAAACACCAGGAAGAAGGCCGACAACCTCAGGGCCAAATTGGTCATGATGAGCGCCAAGCGTGTCCACCCGTCCTTGGCACTGCCGACGGAGAAGCCCCAGGCCGACAAGGCGTGGTCCTACGCGAAGCTCACCGAGGAGCGGGTGACACTGGTGCTGGAGTAGATGAAGTCCGACCTGAAGCCTAGCAATGCGAAGGCGGTGAGGATTACAGGGGCCATGCTCCTGAGGGAGTTCCTGGTGCTGCGCGTGGCCCTGCTTCAGGCCCGCTCGCGACCCTTGTGGGAGCTTCGGGATGAAGAGGACAAGGTTCGCTTGAGCTCGGAGGCCTTGTCCGGCAAGGAGCTGTCCGCAGCTCTCCGCCTCCTGGTTGGGGACGATTAGGAGTATCCTCCGAATGTCTACACTCCCTTGTTCCGGCACAAGGACAGTGCGCTGATCATGGCCTCCAAGCCGACCTTTGACGGGCATGGACTGCTGCTGCCGGTGCTCACCACAGCCCCGGCGGCGTCGGCGCTGGTGGAGCTGTCTTCTGGTGAGTCCCATGAGGAAGAAGAGGAGGAGGAAGACTCGGAGGTGACCCCCGAAGGGACGGGAGAGACCTCCCCCCAGAGTAAGGCTGACATCCTCCGCGCCTTCCCTGACGATGACGAGGCCAACGCTTCCCAGGAGAAGGAGGAACTGGCCGTGATCCTGACGAAGAGCAGGTCAATGCTGATCCTCCGAGATTCTGTTGCTACTCCACTGCCAGCTGGAGCCGCTTCTGGTTCAACTGCTGCTCCTGCTTCAGCTTCTGGAGTAGGTGCGCCCGCGCCTGAGGTCGCAACACTCTCCTGCTTCAAGCTCACCAAGCGGAAGGTGGACTACATTGCTGTAGACCAGTAAGTGCCCTGCCTCACCTTGTTCCTGCTGTCAATGCTCGTTTCCGACTCTCTTTCCTTGCTACGTAACCAGGCTTTCGTCTGTGGTGAAGAGGAGAAGGGAGAGTGAGGTGGTGCCACTTGAGTCCGTGTCGCCTCCTGCGATCGCGCCCCTCTCCATGAGCAAAGGTGGGGATGGTGCTCATGCCTCTCCAGCCCGGTCATCCTCGCGAGGCCCGGTGGAGCTTCCTCGGGAGGAGTCAGCCCCCGAAGCACCACTGGCTCAGGAGGTGCCGGTGTCTGGCATGGCTGGTGAGGTTTCGAAGGCTTAGGAGACCTTGATCTCCCAGGCTCTGGTGACAATGTCGCCCCCTTCTCATGTTGTGTCCCTGGCCCCGGGTTCTTCTGCTTCCTCAGTTGTCTTGGAGCACGCCCTTTTAGAGATGGCCCAACTACGGGAAGATCTCCAGGGCATGAACCCGCGTTTGGTGGTCGGGCTCCTAGAGCTGGTCTCTGGCTAGCTTCACTCCGACTCAGCGGTTCGAGCGTCGCTGAGCCAGGCCGCGACGGCCTCCGAAAAGGCAGAGAAGGCCACTGCCAAAGCTGCGGCCGATCGCGAGGCTGCATTGAAGGACGCCGAGGCCGCCCATGGCCGCTACCGAGAGTTGGAGGGCGAGCTGAAGGGCCTACGCGATCAATATGCGGAAGAAGCACATGGCCACCAGGCGAAGGAGGAGGAGATGAAAGCCCGGGAGGACACCATCAAGGGCCGCGACACCGAGCTAGGAGAGCTGGTGAAGGCGCAGGCGGCGGAGCGCAGCCGGCTAGAGGAGTTGGAGCGGAAGGCGAGGGCGAAGGAGGCCGACCTTAACGCCAAGGCGAATGTCCTGGCTGAAGACCACGCGGCCTTCTCGCTCTTCGAGGAGAGGTCCCGCATGGCGCTGAAGACAATGTACGATATGGGCTTGGAGAGGCCGCTGACCACTGACGAGGATGGCCCTGCTCAGCTGCTTCCCTTCTTGGTGAAGGTGCTCGAGGAAGTCGTGGAGGGCATCGGTCCCATGTCGGAGGCAGAGGCTCGTGTCCTTTCCCCATCCACGCTGACATGGGTCTTCAGCCACCTGCACCTTCGTGACCCCAGCGCTCGTCTTGACAAGCTGCTGGAACCTGTAGCTAACGAACACTCCACGGCCGCCGCCGTAGCTGTGAAAGGTCAAGTGGAGGCCCTGCTGAAGAAGTTCGACGCCTTCACCCCTGCGCCCTTGACCAGTGATGCAGGTGAAGGTGACGCTACCCAGGAGGGGGCACCTTTCGCATGTGCCGGTGGTGTCCAAGGGTGACTTGCGTCTGCTTTTCTGCTTCATTCCTGCAACATGCACCATGCCTCATGGAGGCGTTAAACTCGCGTTTGATATTGTGAGAACAATATGTATTGTAATATTTTTTTTGAGATTTTGCGATTTTCTTACTATTTGCTTTGTGTTCTGCGTCGGCAGAGCCCGGCCCCACGCATACCTCAACCGCCGTTGGGCCGACCGGAAACCAGGACGGACCAAGGAGTAAGGGGCTACGTGACTAGTTAGGCTCCTGAGTTGCGATTCTCAGGAGTCCCCCATGAAGTGCAAACCGCTTATCGGAACGATACACGAGGATAGGTTAATGTTCTACGTCGGCAGAGCCTGGCCCCGCGCATGCCTCAACCGCCGTTGGGCCGACCGGAAACCAGGACGGACCAAGGAGTGAGGGGCTACGTGACCAGTTAGGCTCCTGAGTCGCGATGCTCAGGAGTCCCCCTTGACATGCAAGCATTCTCCATACCTTTGCCCTCACCAAAGCTCGGCTCAGGAGGGGCGTGTGACGACCAGGTCCAGGGGACCTGGTTAGGTGGCGTACGCTTGGGCGTGACCCAAGCGCAGCCCCCATGCCCAGCCCCGTCGCGCGGCTCTCCCGAGGGGAGGCGTTGCGATGAGGCCGGACATTGAGCTCTGGGCTCCCTGAGGTTGGTACGGTCATGGGGCCGCGCTCAGTTGTTTATCACCCGCGCAGACCATAGTGCTTCCGCTTGTGCACGGGCATAGTCGCTCCTCGGCAGTGTCGACGGCCAGCGCAAAGCATGGTGCTTCCACTGGGGCGTAGGAGGGGGACTCCCTACTACGGAGAGCCCCTGGGGTGTGTACAGCACCGCCCTGACACGCGGCTTGCACGGCAGGGCTAGGCGAGGTGTATCTGGGCATTCGTGAGCCAGCGCGGGCCTCATGAGGCCCTACCTCAAGGCGGGTTGCGCCTGGTCTTACTTCTTGTTCGCTGTCTTGGTCCTGTGAGGTGGTTAGACAACCCGCGCCAAACGAATCTCTTGAGGACATCACGTGAAAAATCTAAGCACCAACGGCCCAGGAGGTGACATGAATGGGGCCGGCCCGCCAGACAGAGCTCAGTCGCTGGATTTATCGACGCTGCAGGGACGGGCCCGAGCACAAACTCCGTGCTTAACTTACTAACGCGAGGATTCCTGAAGAAAGACGGCCGGCGCGCGGCTCCCACGATGGGTGACAATGAAGCAGGTGATTGCCATAGATAGATTAAGCATGGAAAGCAACCTAGCTCAGGTAAATGTAGGGAAGATGCATGCCACCGGGTCCGGCCCGAGCGGCTTGGGGATGATGCAGCCCGAGGGGCGCCCCCAACAAAGTAAGCTGACGACATAAAAGGAAAGGTACATGCCACAGGGACGGACCCACGCGGCCTGGGAATGATGCAGCCCTGGGGGCGCTCCCAGCTGAATGAACTTTGGAAAATGTCACCTGGTCCTTTTGATGAAGGAGAGTTGGGGTAGCTGAAGATGTGCGGTGAGAGGGCTGCCCCTCATGAGCCACCGGGGCCCTGAGCCTCGGGAGGCTCTGGGGGTCTAGTGGGTTCCTTGCGGACCATCTTCATCTATGTCTGTACCGCAAGGTGCCTGGCCTCCTGAGCCGCCAGGATGCTCCGCAGGTTGAGCTGATAGGCGGCCGACATGCTGGGCAGGCCAAAGGGCATGCGGACGTAGCTGTGAGGTGGGCCCTCGTAGCGTCCCACACGCGAAGGCCAGAGAAGCTCCTGAGAGGCGGCCTGATTGAGCCCTGGGACATCGATGCAGACGTGTAGTCCGGCATCCTCGCCTGGATGGGGAGTTGCGCCTGGTGAGCGGCGGCTGCCGTGCATGGCCCTCGCGTCTTGCAGTTCCTGAGCGGTCTTGGTGATGAACTCCTGAGCGGTGGGCACTCCTTTCCTTGTGCTCTCCTAAGGGAAACGTGCTGCGAAGCACGCCTCCAAGTGGTGCCCAAGCGCCTCCCCCGTGATGCTGGGAAAGTCTGAGGCCCTCTAGAAGAGAGCCCCAAGCCTTGCCCGAGAGGGGCGCTGGGCGCGCTTTCCTATGCGATGGAGGGAGGAGCCCCAGGCGCGGGCGCCGATCCTGACGAGGCACCGCTTGCCGGAGACCCTACGTGACGCAGCCGCTTCTTCTTCTTGGGGGTGGCCTCAGGAGGGCGCTCACCCTGACTGTCGGGGTCATCGATTGCTGCAGCTTGGAAGGCATGCTCGAGGGAGCACACCGCGTCTCTCTCTTCGCACGGGACCGTGATGATTCCGCCGCTTTCTCGGCATCTTGAGGACATTTTAGCCATGATGGGTCACCGCCATGAACTTGGCTAGGGCTGGATACCCGAGGATGGCATTGTATGGGAGGTGGATGTAGGCGGGGTCAAAGTCGATGAGGTCGATGCGGTAGTTGTTGCGTTCTCCGAAGGTAACGGGGAGGCGGACCTGCCCAATCGGGGTAGTAGAGCCGTCGGTCACTCCTGAGGAAGGCTTGGTAGGCTGAAGCTGGTCATATGGCACTTGGAGGTTGTCGAACGTGTCGACGGACAGGACATTGAGCCCTGCGCCGCCGTCGATGAGTGTCATGGTAACTTGCACGTTGCTGATGACTGGTGAACAGAGCATTGGGAGGACGCCTGCAGTAGCTGCACACTTGAGCTGATCTGCCGAACTGTACGTGATGGGGCACCTGGACCATTTGAGCGGGCGTGTGGCCTCGAGCTTGGGGAGAACTGCATTCACTTCACAGGCAAATTGTTTGAAGATACGCTACGAGGCTGGGGCTTGAGCTCCACCCAAGATACACGCGATAGCGCGTGGCTCCTCGAAGCCGCCAGCCCCCTTGTCGTGATGGTGGTCGCCATTCCTTCTGGGTGGTGGCGGTAATGGAGGGAGGCCAGCGTTGCGAGGCTGGTCCCTCCAGGCGCCCTCGCGAGGCTGATCCTACCAGTGGTCCTCACGAGGCTGGTCGTGCCATTCCTGGCGCGAGCAATGGTCGTCCCAGCGTCCGCCACCACGTCCTCCTCCTCGGCCATAGCCCCGGTCGCTAGACTCTGGGCGTCGACTGAAGTGTCCTTCTCGAATGGCTCTGAGCTCTTGACAGTCGTTGGTGTCGTGGTATGCAGGTTCTGGAAGGCGCAGAACGGTCGGCTTCCCTCGGACAACTCGGGCTAGTCTCTACCACACTTGGTGACTGGCTCCGTCGTGAGCACGGTTGCTCCTTTGCGCTTAATGTCCTTGGCCTTGGTCTTCTTCTCCTCTAGGTCTGTAGCAGGGAGCTCGAGGAGGGATAGGCGCCCCTCCTCAGCTCTTGCACACTTGGTCGCGATGTTGGACAGCTCCAGGGTCGTGCACAGCTCCTCATGGATGGCGAGCTCCTCCTTCATCTTGACGTCGCGGACACCGTCGGAGAACGCTGAGATGATGGCCTCGTTGGTCACCTTGGGGATCTTGATTCGCGCGCTATGGAAGCGCTGAATGTACTTCTGCAGGGTCTCTCCTGGTTGTTGCTTGATGTAGCGCAGGTCACCCATGACCGGGGGCGGTCGCGAGTGCCCTGGAAGTTGGCGATGAAGCAGTTGTGCATCTCGTCCCAGGAGGAAATCGAGCCTGGAGGCAGGTTCAGGAGCCAGGAGTGCGGGCCATCCTTGAGAGCCATGGGAAACCAGTTCACCATGACTTTCTCGTCGCCGTTGGCTGCCTCGATGCTCAGCTCGTAGAGCTGCAGGAACTCCGCGGGGTCGAGGGTGCCGTCGTAGCGAGGAGGCAGATCTGGCTTGAACTTGCCCGGCCAGGCGACGCTACGCAGCTCGGGGGTGAAGGCGCGGCAGCTGGTCGTGGTCACCGGTGCCCGCCTTGGAGGTGGAGCTTGGTCTTGGCGCCCGCGCGCCGCTACGGCAAGTGGCGCGGGGCCTTGCCGCGGCAAACGATCCTGGCGCGGCGGAGCGAGGAGTGGCGGGGCATTTGCTTGCGGTTGAGGGACTTCTTGACAACTTCTTTCTTCATGCGCGGGCGTTGCATGCGGTGGGTCGCGCCGTGGAGCCGCGTGCCTTGGCGCTAAGGCGCCCTCTTGGGGCAGAAGTGCTGGAAGTGATTCATGAGCTGCGTCGCCCATGGCTGGCGGAGGGGGAGGCAGAGAGTTGGACGACACAGGGGAGCCCCCTGCGGTGCGGACAAGTTCGGTGATGCGGTCAAGCAAGTCCTCATAGAGGTCGTCGATTGGGCGGTAGCGCTCAAGCTCGTGCGCCATGAGGAGCGCGGCTCGTGAGTCCGTGGGAACGCGACGAGCGTGAGACGACGAATCAGCGGGAGTCAGCTATGGAGTGGCGGTGTGGCCGTCCTGTCGCACCAAGGGGTGCAGCAAGGATGCTTGCTGCTCGTTCCGTGCTAGGCCGGTGGCAGCGTTGGCAGCAGGCGACGGAGAGGAATGGGGTGGCCCGCCGATGCAGGCCATCTGAGCAACGCGGTGGCGAGGGCAGCCCGACGCTCGGCACGGGCGCGATGTGCGTCCGCCATGGAGACGATGGAGCGACATGACGCGGAGCGAGGAAAGGGAAGCTTCGGTGCACCCCTACCTGGGGCGCCAAATGTCGGATCACGGGTTCTGGCAAAACCCTTGAGGTTCAAACACTTGGGTGCGTGCGAACATCTCCCCCCTATCGGTCCACGTCTTATCTTAGCTAAGATCTCACGAACTAACTCGACAAACTCGCAACACAAAGGACACAAGATTTATACTGGTTCGGGCACCGTTATGGTGTAATACCCTACTCCAGTGTGGTGGTGGTGGATTGCCTCTTGGGCTGATGTCGAACAGTACAAGGGGAAGAACAACCTCCTGAGGTTCGGGCGTTCTTGTGCTTGGTGATGTTGTGTGGTTGAGGATGATCTTTCTTCCCCCCATATGGTGGTGGCTAGTCCTATTTATAGGGACCCTGGTCCTCTTCCCAAGTATTGAGCGGGAAGGGTTCCCACAACGGCCAGTTTGAACGGGGACAAATAGTACAAGCTATCCTAACAAAAGGTGGTCTTCGCCTGCCAAAGGTTCTGGTGGTGACGCCGCCCTGGGTGCCATGGTGACCTCCGTCTTGCCGTCCTTCCGTTCTTGGTCTCGTTTCACCAATATGGAAAACCTTTGCTTGATGCCTCGCTACTCCACGCCTGCACTTGCCCCCCTTAGCACCAAAGAGGAAACAAGGACGCTCGGCACGCTGGCGCTTGCCTGGCGCCTGCCTGGTCTCGATCGTCATGGCTTACGTCACGAGAACCTCGCGAGGTTTGCCCGACCTAGAACTCTCCGCCCCTCATGAGCCGGCCCGGTGAAGCCGCTCCTGAGGAAGTCTTGTGTCGTCCGCCTCGCAAGGCTCGGCCCCTTGCAAGGGTCTGATTCCTTGTTGATGAAGATGGGTCATACAGGCCTACCAGCAAAGCCACGTGTGGGCCGCAGGCAGGCAAGTCTGGGGACCCCCATTCCCAGAACAAAGACAGTGGGTAAAGTGTAAAACCACTTCAAAGTGTAAAACTTTTTGAGTACCCGTGTGGACGGTCAAGGACAGTTGGATAACCACTCTTGGGCTACGTCCGGTGTTTACGAAACCTGGTGTGTGTGTGCGTGTGTGTGTGTGTGGGTGTGGGGAAAACTACTTGAGTCGAGTCAAATAACTTGACACGTTGATTAAACTGGAGTTGATCTAAACTCTATTTATGTTGATATTTGTAACCTGTTCACATGGTTACCTGAAATTCTTATGATGCATGCTTTACAAGTTGTTGGACATGTCATTGCACTCAAAACTAGCTTCCTGCAAAATTACCTACTTAGTGCTTGAACCAAAACATGGGTTTCTTGCGAGTACATTCAAAGTACTCATTGGCTTGCCACTTGTTATTTAATTAGCCAGGCATGGAATAGCAGGAGTTCGAAGAAGAATTCTTTGGTGATGAACAAGCGAACTAGGACGCTTTCCTGGTCAGAATGCCTGTAGGGTTAAGGCAGATGGCATGGGTTCTACTTATCGACAAAGATTTCTGCTGCTTGTGTTTTATCTGTTGTTCATCCCTGAAGGCTTTATCTATGTAAGACTTGACCATAATGGTCATAATTTGTGTAAGACAGTATGTATGGATGTAAGACTCCTATTATTCAGCTTCTGTGTGTTCAGTGAGCATTGATCTCTGGGATCACTGTACACATGCATTCAATGATCACAACTTATGAGTCGGGGTCCCCAAAAGTGACCTGGTGGTGTCCGAAAATTCTACAGTGGTTTCTGCATTAGGCGAGGGTCAGGGCCGGTTCTTCCCTTAGGGCCATCTCTAGCTGAACAGGTGGAGCTGCCGCCCGGCTCCCAGGTACATAAGAGGTTAATTGGGGTATGATGGCAATCCCGGAGTACTCGGTCCTGCCCCTGGCATGTTGAACAAACGTGCGGGCTCGTAACTCAGAGACAAACGCCTCTGGTACCTCCTCTGATGAAATGCATTGGACGCGTTTTGCTCAAGGCTTGGATGTCGAGCCTCTGTCTTCAGGTGCTCCACCTCAGCATTAACCTGAGCTTGCAAAGCAGCGGTCTTGGCATTTTCAGCATTGACATCCTCCTAGGCCTTAGTCATCTTCTCCCGACACTTTGCAATCTTTGCGTTGCGCTCTACCTAACTTTTTGCAGTAAACTTGGTCCCAGTAAATTCATCATGGTAATCACTACCTTAGATAGGACTTGAGTCGGTGGCCTGCCTGAGCCGACTGCTATAGAAACAGGCACCAGAGGGCGAGTCATTGCCATTGCTCCAACTGCTATTGAGAAGAGAGCTGGCACCGTCCCCGCCATGAAGATAGCATCTTGGCATGGCGGCTCATAGAGATCCAGAATACTGTTGCCAGTGGAACAGCCCCCAAGCCCGCCATCATAAAGTGGTTAAATCGACTCAGTCTCCCCGGTCGAGGACTCATCATATGAGTAGACGAGAGTCTCCCCTCCAGACACGGAATTCTCCGCAAGTTCCATACCTTGCATGAAACCCATGCTCCCAGCGGCTGGAATCCAGTCGGGTTGTGTGTGCCGAGCTGCCTGACGAGGTCAGTGCAGAAGTCCGACTCCGGTTCGGATCCGCTGATCTTGCCGATGAAGACTTGGATGTTGCCGAAGGGAACCCATACCCGTACTCGATTGAGTCGGCCTCGGGGGCCCAACCAGCGTCGTCGATGTAGAGTTTGCCATAGTGACTCTTCTTGAACCTGCCGATGGTGTATCCCTCGATCCCTAGGAGAGAGCCCTTCAAGAACTCGAAACCACCATGCGCTGGCCCCACGACTGGTGCCAACTATTGTAGTTTTGTCACGGTAGATGTCCTAGTGTGAGGACTTAGTCGTGAGGCCATCTCAACCGGGAGGTTAGCTTGTCGGGGTTGATTGGAATCGAGAGACACTGATTTACCCAGGTTTGGCCCCTCACGGTCGAGGTAATATCCTACTTCCTGCTTATTTCTTATTTCTTTGGGATCAATTACAAGGGAGCGGATTCGCTTGAGCTAGCTATTTATTGATTGTAACTTAGTTTATCTACCTCAGGGACTCGCCTTTATATACAGGTCGAGGCCCTAAGCTTACAAGAGTCTGGGTCGTATTATGACCCGTGACCTAGTATGCTTCTATCTTATCTCATTCCTAAATAAGTAAGGAAACTCTTGGCGACTTGCACTTTGGGGCTACGAGCTGTCATCTTTGGATGCTGGGCCCTAAGCCGGCCCTGCTGGTCTTGCACCTAGGGGCCTCGGCCCGTCCTGAGTCTGTCGGCGTTCTGGGAACGGGGGTCCCCAGACATGCCTGCCTGCGGCCCACGGCGTGGCTCCTCTATCGGCCTGCTATGGCCCATCTTCACAAACAAGCACTCAAGTCCCTCGCGAGCGGCCAAGGCTCACGAGGCAGATGACTCAAGACCTCCTCAGGGGCAGCCTCACTAGGCTGGCTCGCGAGGAGCGGAGAGATCAACGCGAGAGGTACCTTGTGAGGTTCCCGTGATGTGAGCCATGACGACCAAGGCCACGCGTGTGCCTGGCGGGCGCTAGTGGGCGCAGAGCACCGGTTGCCTCTTTGGTGCTAAAGGAGTAGGAACAGGCGAGGAGTCCCACTACAAAAAATACACTTCCGTGATGATATGTGTTTGTCACAGTAGGTTGCTTTTTTGTCATGCATGTACATCCATGACAAATTTATGACAGAATCAAGATAGTCATACCTGTGCTGTCGTAGAAGTGTTCCATGACATTACCAAAATTATCATCACGGAAGTGTCCACTTCCATGACGATAAATCGCGCATCACAGAAGTGCTTTCGTCAAGGGTGACCGACACGTGGCATCCACCATAACGGAACACTGTTAAGCTATCGGGTCGGGTTTTTGATCCGATAACCCGTTAACAGCCCCGGCCAATGGGGATTTTCCATGTGTAAAATCATCATTGGCTAGAGGAAACATGTGTCAGCTCGTCAGTGGGTCAGATAGGTGCCTATTATATATCGACACGTGGCACGGCCCGACAGTGCCCATTTAGCTTACAAAGCCGGCCCGTTTGACTTGGTCAAAAGTTAACAGGCTGGCCCATGAAAAGCCTGTTAACGGTCTCTTCACAAATACCCATTTTACGTCCCGTTAACTCACGGCTCGTTAGGCCCTAAAGGAAATCGGCCCAACAACGTCATGTGGGGTGTCGAATATAATACCAGCCCATTTCACTTTCGGCCCATGTATGGTCCACGACGTCTTTCAGCCCATATGAGGCCTTCGTATCTTTCGGCCCATTACAGGCCCACGGTGACTCTAGCCCATAATGAACAGTAATTTTCTTTATACCCGTTAACGGCCCGTGATTTACATGGGCCGTTTCCAGCCCGTGTTAGCTTTCGGCCTATTGACGTCCCATATGTTTTTGGGCTCCTTTTCGGCCCTCGATTACTTCCGGCCCGTTACTGGTCTGTTCCCCTAATGGGCCAAATTCGGCCCATGGCAAGAGTTGGCCCGTTACTGGCCTGTTACCCTGATGGGCCAAATTCGGCCCAATGCAAGAGTCGGCCCGTTTCTGGCCTGTTAACCCACTGCGCCGTTTCTGGCCCGTCCTATATTCTGGCCCATTAACGACCCGTTATGTCTGTGACAGAATTAAGACTTTGCTGTCCTACGGCCTGTTACCGTGCTGGGCCGATACCAATTACGCCCGATTATGGCCCATGTAGACCCATTTATCCGACGGCCCGGGGCCCACCGATTACAGGCCCATTTATCGACGGCCCGTAGGAGACCCATGGATCCTACAGCCCGTATATGGCCCATGGTAGTTGCGGCCACTAGCAAACCAGGGAAAAAGAAGACTAAAAAATAAGGCTGAAACTAACGCTACGCTATTAAGGAGATTGCACAGATTATATCCACTCGGCATCAAAGATCGCCAGCAGCGCAAATATAGGAACACCGTACACCATACAAAAATGGCTTGCTGTTTTCTTCAGGCCGTGGCTGCACGTTAAGAATAAATTTTGTATCGCATCAAAACAAATTACAACTATATAACAAAAGGAAGGTTGGCATAAAACTTAACAGTCTAGCAGATAAATGCACCACCAGAAGTTCAGAAGCTCACTTCATTTGACCTGACTGTTATGTTTTCATGTTGTATTGTCCGATGGAGCACCATAACCCTCGCCTTAATTTCCCCTAGGCTCCTGAACAACATAGCAAATGTCTGATAGTCTGGTTTCAAAACCATGCATATCTTGACGACATTGAGTAATGTTTCTCCTTGTTTCACAAAGGGTCTCTGTTAGGGAATGGACTTGTGTCTGGAGCACAGATACAACATTGCTTTGAGCTTGCATATCTTGATCATGAGGCAGTTTGGACGATATTACCTTAACAACCAACCCAGTATTACGCAGGAACATGCTTTTGGCACTGTTAGTGGACAGGTACTGACCCACTGCAGCAAGAGCTGACATTGTGGTTATAGTTGCCTCGCCACCTTCAGAAGGTGGCGGTTCCACAATTTTTTCCATAGCTCTCTGAAAAGTTGAGGTTTTACATTAGTAGTACCAGAACAGAAGATATTAAGGAGGCAGCAAAACCAAACAAAATAGCTTTGGTCTATATACAGAACTTATTCTGGTGAACCCATGTAAAATATTAGTTGTATTTTATTGCAAAGTACATAATAAAACTAGGTTCCAAACATATGACCATGTACCATCGCTAATGTATTGTCTATTTCTTCACATTGTATTGAGGGCTAAGGATAAAGATATGAAGTTTATAATACGGTAAGCATTGTATGACGTCATTCATATCACAAAACAACTGAGAACAGACAAACAGGCAATTGTAACATCGTGTGGGCAAGTCCAGCACGGAACTAGATTACGGGTCAAGATCAAAGGAACATCACTCCTCTCTTTTAAACCTTGTAAGGTGCAATGATACGCTAAGACAATTGTGTATAAAATTTAAAAGGTTAATAGACATTGGCTGCAAACCATGCAGTTCAAGGCACAAGTCAGAGTAAGTAGTAGTTAAAAGGCATGAGGATTAAGGACTTACAACAGCGGCTTTGACTGGTGTAGTCATGCCCTTCTTCTTGCTGGTGTGACAGTCCATGAAGAGTTCCAAAACATTTGGTTCAGGTACTTTTTGGTCCTTGCGGGCTTTCCTCTACATTTGGAACAAGTCAATATAGATCTGATAATATGGTACAGCGAAAAAGTGAAACAATAGCTAATTACAAGAGCCTCGCAGTGTGCAATATAGCTACGAGATCCTGTCGTCTGTTGGGATTTCACTTTCATACGGTTGGCCTTGTTCTTTGAACAGTTCACCTACAAGAAGATAGATTTGTGTGGCACATGCGTAAATAGGACTTCAACATGTGATCTGATGACATATATATAATGTACCTGATACTTCGGATCAGACCAGTGTTTAACGAGGCCTCTCCAGTCTTCATCAGATATATTTTCCACTTGAGATGTTTGGGCAAGTTCACTGATAGCCTTGCCTTCAAAGTGAGTTTTCCTCAAGTTATACCGATACTGTCGTAGAGCAGACTTGAAAACATGGGTGCAAGCTTGTCTGGTTGCATCATCTTGGCTATCCAACTTGAACCTCATCTGTTGAAAATTATGGGAGTCTCATTATCGGCAACCTAGAAAGTATTGGACAGAGCAAGACGATATTACTAGTTTCCATACATAACCATACTTATAGATAAATGGTCGAGGAAGATGTTGAACTGGGTTTCGTCTTTGTCATTCCTGTACTGAATCCATGTTGGTAGGATATGTACATGACACCTAACAGCAACTGCTGCCTCTGATACTAACTTGGTTGACTCTGTAGCATCACGGGGCCTTTTTAAACCTGCCTAAAAACGGATCTCCATTCTTCCTTCTATAGATTTAGTTAACCTATCAAGCATTATCCCTGATGTTTGTTTCCTCTTGCGCCTAGGTGCTAGTCCAACAACAAACATAGGAAGTGTTAGTGTACATCAAACTGTGAGACTACATATAAAGAAGCATGCAACTGTAACTTGACTCCAGCAACTACCTTCTTGCTGTTGATGCTCACAAGGTTCGTCTGATATTGCCAACTCGTCTTGTGTTAAGAGTGCTTGGGAAGTAGTGGCAGGGGGGCAAGGGAGCTTGGGAACATGCTGCTAGCTTAGTTGACGCACGAGTACGTCGTGCAGCTGGTAGTACTGTGGTAGGTGTTGCAAGAACTAGGGCTGTCTCTGCTTGTTTGGTGGCAGCTATTTGTTTCTGTTTGTCTTTTTTTGCAACTCGTGTAGCATGGGATGCTGTGTTTGTAGAATTTTCTGCTGGACTTTGACCTTCTATTGCACCATCAGTACCAGCAGAATCTGCAGGATTCATCTGCTTCTCATTCTCTGCCATTTTGTGTTTCTTCCTCTTTCTTTGTGCCATGTTAAGTCAAGCCGACAAGAAAAACGAATAACAATTTAGTTCTTCAGAACAAATTGATGCATGATGCAGAGGAACTGAACTTTGATGTTAGACAACCACATGATAGGAGGATGTAATATGTATGAAAAACAGGACGGAAGAGATAACCAGAACTATGATGTGTAAACTAAGAAGAAGACATTTCACCAAATTAGAAGCAATGCAATGGAATGTAGACACCATATGAAAGATGCTACAAATATCGCTCTGCCAAGTTAACAGTGTCTCATCATAAATGGCATTTAAATAAATGTGAAGCAGTACAATAAATAAATCATATGCAAGATGCAAACAACATCACACTACCATGTTAGGGGTCTCTCGTCATTAGTGCCATTGCATATTCACAACATCGCATATTCACAGCTTATGATGTGTAAACTAAGGAGAAGGCATTTCAACAAATTAGAAGCAATGAAAGCTAGACACCATATGAAAGATGCAACGAATATCACTCTACCAAGTTAAAACTGTCTCATCATAAGTGCCATTTCAACAAATTAGTAATACAAGCTAGAAAAGAATGTGAGATGTAACCTATATCACACTCCGAAGTCAAACGTGTCTTATGATAAGTGATTGTTGCAGGTTACACAACAGTAGTAATTTGATGTAAGAACATGGTGTGATAGACAGATATTGTATGTTCTAGAAACAGGAACACGTGTCTTATTCAAGTATAATGTGTAAAGTAACTAGATGGAATTCAACAAAATTAGAAGCAATACAAGCTAGACATCACACATAACATGCAACCACATATAACAGTGCCAAGTTAGAGGGAGCACCGGTGATGCTGCACTAGGGGAGACGTGCTCATCATAAACACAGCTTTGTTGGGTGTCTATGCATGTGTTGTCTTGGAAATCATCTTGGGGGTGTGGAGGCGTAGAAACTGTAGGGGCCCTCCGTTCGGAAGGAGCACCTTTGTCCGCTGCCTTGCTAACTTCCTTCCGCTTTATTGATTTTGAATTGTCAACTAAAATCGACAAGAAAAATCAATAAAATTCTCTCTTCAGAACTCATTCATGCATGATACTGACAATCACTACTTTGATGTAAGGCAAACACATGATTCCAGGATGGAATATGTACGAAAAACAGGACGTCATGGCATGTTCACAATTGTTTGTGTAAACTAAGCAGAAACCATTCTAGCAAATAAGAAGCAATGCAAGCTAGACACCACATGAAAGATGCAACCAATATGACTCTGCCAAGTTAAAAGCGTCCCAACATAAATGGAATTTCAACAAATTAGAATCAGCGCGTGCTATAAATCATATGAAAGATGCAACTAATATCGCACTACATATACTAAAGGTGTCTCGTCATGTTGATTGATGCGGGATACAAAAAAACAATAGTTTTATGAAAGGACATGCTTAATAGACATATGTACTATGTACTAAATACGGGAAGGCATGTCACATTAACAGGTATAATGTATAAGCTAACCAGACTAGCACATGCCGTTTAACCAGATTGGAAGAATTACAATCTAGACACCATATGCAACATGCAACCACATATCACACTGCCAAGTTAGAGCAAGCACCTGCGATGCTAGTGTAGGGGAAATGTTGTAATCAACTACAGAGCTACGTTCACTATCTTCATCTAGCATTTCTATTTCTTGAGAATCATGTCGGGAGGCTGACGCTGCATTCTTTAAATGAGGAGTAGTCCCCTTGTCTGCCTGCCTCGTCATAAGTGATTGATGAGGGATACACAAGAACATTAGTTTGATGTAAGAACATGGTTAATACACAGATGTACTAGTATGTATCAAAAACAGAAAGGCATGTCATATTCAAAGGTATAATGTGTAAGCTAAGCAGATGCAATTTAACCAAATTGGAAGCAATACAAGCTAGACATCCGGCTGAAGTGGTGAGCATGATCATCTAGGACCTGAGAGCCTGGAGGGAGGCGGGCTGCTTCGCCACCATCGCAGGTTTTTAGTTGGCTTCCAGGTGATGCCTATCTTTGCTGGGCTTGTCACTTTCTCGGCCAGTGCCCTGACTAGCTATTTGTCTTCTGGTGCTCACGGGATGGTGGTTCATGTAAAAAAACATATTTCCTTATCTTACCGACTTCGGCCTTTCGAATACAAGATAGACACCATATGGAACATGCAACCACATATGACACCATGAAGTTAAAGCAAGCACCTGGGATGGTGGTTCATTGCGAGCGAGGTCATCAACTCCAGAGCTACGTTCCCCGTCTCCATCTCCTGACACTACACCCTTTAAAGCGTTGAAACATGTCTTGCCTTCCGCACACCAAACTGGAGCGACTTCTCTCTTTTATTTTTGGCTTCTCTCATGGCAGCAGAGTCTGAAATACCCTTGCATAAAAACACAACAGTGAGAGTAAGGGTGAAGTGTGTGCAGAACTAGTGCACTGTAAAAGTACCAGATAGCAGGTGGCTGAAAAATAAATGAAAGGAGACATATGATAGCTCTACAACATTGCATGGCAAACAAAATTAGATTCTACTCTGTATGATTTTGTAATATATGAGCACAGGAAATGCAGGTACTCCTCTAGCACACCACCACATGTGGTCATATCTAAGATAACAGTCGACTGAAAATAAATAGGTCAGTCGATTATTTTAATGAACCATCTGATCTATAAGGAACGGGCAAATGGCCTTCGTCTACCTCCCGCCAGTCACTGTTGATGATCTTTCTCGAACTACGAGCGACCACCGGTCCAGACCCCTGCCTCCGTCGCCCGCCCTCCCATCGACCTCACACCACCGCCGTGCTTGGCAGCGCCCCCAGGCCATCTCTTTAATCCCGGCCGACCTCTAGATCGGGCGCTAGTAGCTATAGGCCGCACACGCCCCTAAGATAAACACCAAGGCGCTGCTTCCCCGGCGTAATAGGCGTACTAGCACCTGTTACGCCGGGGAATGCTTCCGTTAATTGGGAATCAAGTGGCCAGAAATTGAAATTCAGGGGGGCGACAGAACTCTAGCTAAGATGAAATAGTATATGAGGAGAAACCTTGTGCATCGCGAGTTACTAGGAACATCTAGTATCAAGAAGAAGCGGTCAACTAGTGTCTTCTGTGGGATGAATACCATGCAAGCAGAGACGTAAGATTTGCATGAATAAGGGAAGAGGAGTACCTTTTTTGGTTGCCGGTGTGGTCACCTCCACAAGTCGCACCGATTTTCTTCTTTTTACCGGGGAAACCGATGTTCTGGACAGTGCAGGCTTGGACGAACCCATGGCCAAATTGTTGACTGTGTTGCCGTGGCCGTATGTCGGCGGAGGGGAAGCAGATCCGAGGCGGCGAAGGACGGCGTAGCAGGAACAGCTCCGGTGCGGTGGACGGTGGCGAAGTTGGAGCAGTAGCGGTGAGGCGCAGGACGGCGTGGTTGAACTGGCTTGGGTACGGACGGCTCGGCCTCGGCTTCAACTACTAGCCATGGAGGGCGTTGCGGTTGAGACTGCGGTGGACGACGACGTCGGGGTATCGGCTCCGGCGTGATGGAGGAGGGCGGCGGTTGATGGGTGGGATGGGGTGGCGGACGGAGGATGCCGGGGTTTCGCGGCTGGTGGAGAGGTAGTTTTGGCGCCCACGGACTACGAATGGGGAATCGGACGGGTGGGGGGGGAAACCATGTTTCGGTCTGGGACGCGCTTGTTTTCGGCTTTATTGAACAAAAGATGGCACGCGCTTGTTTGAAATTTGGGGAAACTACAAACTTTTCCCCCCTCTTAAATTTCGGACCTACTGCGGGTCGGGGGTGGGATGGTAATCCCAGGTGTCCCAAATAGTGGGCGGGAGCAATTTCGGCCACGCCCATGTGTGCTTAGGCGGCCATTGTGTATGAATGTTTTTCAGATGCGGTTGTGTGGCGTCTAGATGAAGCTACAAACCTACCCCAGTTTAGACCTTTGGACGTCGGGCCGGTAGGTTTCACGGGTCGGAGTTATTAGAAAAGTAATTTCCTTGTACTACCAAACATTTGTCTCACGCGGTTTCGGGCGAGTAGAGGCTCTTTTGGCGCTTCGTTCGAAATTTTGAAACACAAGCATTGACGTTTAGAGTACTCTTGAACTATGAGGATTGACCTAAATATACAACGTTATATTTGACCTTGTATGTTTGAAAACCTCATTAAATTATCCGCTTCTTTTTGAAATTTTGACACTTGAAAATCCTATAACTACGATTATTTTGGAATGGAGGAGATAAATTTGAATCTATTTTGCACACGACTACATATGCAATTATCTACAAAATTAGAGCAAATATTGGTGCCCCCATAATTTAGGTATGGTTTACAAATGCCATGATATCAAATTCAAATAATTGAATGGACTTCATGTTGAATTCGATTTTTTTAAACCACCTTACGTTGAATTCAAATGTCTGCTAGTTCATAGGTAGTACCTATTTATAATGTCCATTGTGTAACTTTCTATGTATAATGTGCTTTACAAACACAACATGAACTGTACTCACATTTATATTCGATTGCTAAAGGGATGCATTGTCTGGAGTTCAAAATACTAACTATGTGGATCAATTGTGTCGAATAATAACATAGACATGCTCAAATTCGATAGAATCTAGATGTCTGATGGATCAATGACCGCTCCTTACGCGAATTGCAAATATCATGATCCCATCCTAATATTTGGATACAATTTATATATTTAATCAATGTGTAGAGCAGTCTTTTACGTGTAGTTTCACTCTCCATCGGTGGTCTCTCACACATGCTCACACACTCTCTCCCGAGGTGTCTTTCTCGCACACATGCTCTAGATATAACCCTCCCTCCCTCACCTAACCATTTACAACTGTTTTCACTAACCTCTATCACAAGCACTCTTCTTCTCGCAAACATACACACGCACAATCCTCACCGACCCTTTCTATATACATGGACCTGCCTACGTGTCTCATGTACGCACATTATCTTTACGCCTGTCTCTCACGCATTGTCTCACACCTCTCTTCCTAATCGACGAGTATGATTCTAGCAGAGCATTCTGTAGGATGCCCCTTAAAGTTAGGTTGGATGAATAGTAATATCAGAGATAAAGGGGTTACCTTAGTCCGAGAACCTAGGGTTACAAATCCTAGCCGGCTTTGTCAGTGGAAACAGAGTCCTTCACAATTCTCCTATCTTTGTCTTGTACGACTAGTCATCCATGTGTCTTCCTAAATGCGTCACGGGCCGACCAATGTGGCGCAGGACGGAACAGAACGAAGGGCCTCACCTCGACCCACCGGACCTCACGTGGTGACACACCCTCTGCCCCCACGTCTCATTATCTTCTCACACCCACACATACCAACACAAACACCACACACACAGAAAATTTCTCCTGGTGCCTCTATTCCCTCCCCCCTTGCATATACACACTCAAGGGAATGGAATCTCTTGTCGTGACGTCATATTCGTGTCTCTCTCTCTAGACCACTCTCATTTCTCATGCTATCTCTCCGACGCCCCCCCCCCCGTCGGCCCCTCTATCCATGGCTCTCTCGAATACGTAATGCACACACATACCTCTGTAGGCCCCGCCAAATGCATCAACTACACATTCACACATGTTACATCACGTACCTCATTGATCTAAAAAGCCCTCTCTTCACGTTTATTTCGCATACAACATTCCTTTTGAATAAAGTGTGGCCAAAAAATTATTTAGAGTTTCTACATATATACAACAATACAAAGTTATATGGAGGAGTACGAACGCTAATTTGCATTGCATGGTGCCCACAATGATATTTATTCCGCACTGTGAATTTGTATATTTTTATACTATATACAAAGTTAGTCATAATAAAGGGAAATGAAGAGCATCTCTCTCTCCATCGCATACCCCCCTGTACGCCCCCTTCACGTATGCACACAAAACTATCTCCATGTCCTCTAAAATTAAGCCCCCAGAAAATTCCCACATGTTTCATCTTTCTGTCGCGATATATGCAATGACGATCATTGTATTTGAAGCGAAAGCACGATACGTACATTTGACTTCAGAATCCATTCATTACGCTCACCATTTACTTTTAGTGGTTATTATGCAGTCACAGGTTCACCATACAACTCTGTATTTGCTCATGACAAGACTAGTTGACCAGTTAAACGCTCCATGTGGCACATCTAGTGTTGCATCACATTATCTCACTACCATCATGCCCACCTGTCGACTTGTATCTACTCTACATCTACACTCTTATAAAATACATAAAATAGACTCTTATAAAAAATAGAGTTGGTGATGATGGTGTGCCTGCCGTCCTGCAATATAGGTCGTCCGATTTATATCTGACGGATATGAAAGAAACTATGGCAATTTTGCAAAAAGGTACCCACACAACTCTCCACATTTGCAAATAAGGCCTTCCCTCGTTCATCCTTTTCTCCCACAAGATAAACAAGTCATACAAATGCATCATGATGTTACATGCAACGCACGGGCATCTTGCTAGTAAGAATGAAAACAAACGACAAAAAAATATTTGGACGGTGGTTCGAAGTGATGACCGTGGGCACAGCGGACAAGGTGGCCTTGTATTGGTATGCTGACCCGTCTGTTTTAACACACAGGAGCTGGTGTAGTGATTATACACACACGCACGCATGCACACGAACTGCATCCACACAACATTTCTTTTATTTTTTTTGTCCAATAAAAGTTCGAAATGTAATGAAAATCTGCTGTGTTTGCATTAATCTCGGACGGTGTATATGAACTTTCACAATAATATACATATTGTAGCAGTACTAGCAAGATGCCCGTGCGTTGCATGGAAGATCAAGATCTTGTGGGAGAAAAGGATGAACGAGGGAAAGCCTTATCTGCAAATGTGGAGAGGAGTGCGGGTAAATTGTCATAGTTTCCTTCCTATCCGTTAGATATAGATCGGACGGCCTATATTGCAGGATCGGACACATCTTTCTACATCTATGGGACCCTACGAAAGGGTTAACGTAAATTGCCTCTCTCTCTCTCCTCCCCTGATTTTCATGGTGGTGGGCCCCTCCCTCCCCCCAATCTACAATCAACAGCTCACACATTTCACATTACGTTAATTATGTAACTGGGATTACGTAGGTGTAGCATTACTCGTCCTAAAAAACCCAACTAAGCCAACCTCCCAGCATATCGCGCGGGAAAATACCCGGCCGCGCCATTTTAGTCGGGATTACCGGATTAATAGTAGTAGTATCGATGGATCGCACGAAGCAACAGATTTTTTTTGAGGGGGCGAAGCACCTAGTTTAAAAGGAAAAAATGCGGTACACTCACAGCACTCCTGTCGCGGTCGCATTGCACCCCACACACGTTCGGTCCTGCACACGGCTCACGCAAACGGAACGCGCTTCGGCTTGCCTTTTCACTGACACGTGGGACTGCACTTGGAGAAACCGACCATGCGCCAAACTCCCCCCGCCCACCGTGCAAAAATCCTCCCCCCCACACCCAAAAATCCCCCCAAATCCTATTCAACCGCCCTTCGGCCAACTAGCCAATAATATTCCCCAAACCGCCCCCCAATCCTCCTCCACTCCATTCGCTCCGCCAAAGTCGCCCTCCGCGCCGTGCCGATACGTCGGCGCCGCGGTTCGGCGATCCTCTCGCTCCCACAGTATGCTCTCGTAGACTGCCGTCCTCTAGCCGCGCCGCCACCTCTGGCTACGTTCTTGTGGAGGCGCATGGCGGTCAGCGCCGCCACCGCTGGCGATGTTTGTGTGGAGACGCACGGCGGTTAGCTTCTCCCACGGTATGCGCATTCTAGACTGAGGCCCCGTTCATGTTGGTGTAGCACTGAATGTTAGCTGATAGACGCTGTTAATCTCACTGTTTGCCGAAGTAGTTTACTCTCAATATGCTCTGCTTAAGAAGCTTCCTTGCCCTGTTCTGCACTCAATCTGCTTAGCTGAGATGGCATGCCAAGGCCGATTAGTTGCTAAAATATCCTGCCATATATTTATTGTGACGTAGATTGCCATGGTCTAGTAGCCAATCTATTTGCTGAAATAGCTCTACACCGTTTTATACTCGATCTTTGTTGCTGCGATGGCCTTCGATAGTTCGATGGCTGTGTGCTCGGCCTCATTGACTGCTATAATAGCCTGCCATAATTTGGCACTCAAATCTGTTTGCTAAATTAGCTTTACATATATTTAGTTACTTAGATCTGCTCATCCAAATATCTTGCCATAGCTTTAGACATCGACCTAGGTATTTTTTTTCTGGACTTCATAAAAAAGCATATATGTTTTTCATGTAATATCTAGTAGAAGAACAAATTTGTATGTCTAACAAATGGGCAGAACTTGGATAACTTCTGCTTGAAGATTCTCCGCTGCATATGTCGAGGGGGTTGAAAACTTCATGAACTTTATCAGAGCTGAGTACGGTGGTTCGATCAGATGTGCTCTGCCCATGTAGAAGTTGTATGAATTCAGTTACAAGACCCCAGTCAACTATGCAAAATCATCTACACTTGTATGGGATGTCGGTCACATATACTAGGTGGGTTCATCATGGTGAAGCTGTGAACGTCAATGTTATTGACTACGTGGAATCAGCAGATCACCATCTTGATCTGCCTGATGCTCAGGTGGAAGAGGAGGAGGAGGTGGTGGTGGCGGAGCCAGTGAGTTTGACCAACATTGAAACAATGCTACAAAATGCTCGTGCATTCCATGAAGTTTCACCTACAGACGAAAAACGGTGGGCCCGCATGTTGGAACAATGCAATGTTGCTGTCACCCCAAGAAATAAGCTGTCAGTATTCTCAGCTATGGTAACCTTTCTTCAGGTGAAGACATCTGAGCGGATGACCAACACATCATTCAATGCGATGTTGGCTGCTTTCCGCAAATCTTTCCTAGATGCGTACAGAGATCAGAATGTAATGAGCCATCCATCTCATGGTAGTGAGTTGAAAAGCTTCAATGATAAGCACAAAGAGTTTGCTGCTGACCTGAGAAACATTAGACTTGGCTTAGCTTCAGATGGATTTAACCAATTTGGCCACCAGAGCGCCACATATAGCATGTGGCCAATGCTTGTTATCCCTTACAACATGCCTCCAAATGTCCGCACCAAAGAATCAAACTACATGATGGCCTTGCTCATCCCAGGTCCAAAAAGTCCTGGAAAGGATTTTGATTTGTTCATGGAGCCTCTTGTGGAGGAACTTCAACAGCTATGGAAGGGTGTTCTCACTCGAGACCTATATAGCAGCCCACTAGCTGATTTTTTCTGCGTGCTGTTATAATTTGGTGCATCCATGATTATCCTGCTTTGGGCACTATGTCAGGGCGAACGACACATGGTTACAATGCATGTGTTCGCTGTGACAGGAATCCGCTGTCATACGCAATACTTAGCAAGATCTGTTACATTGGACACCGCCGTTTCCTTTCCAAGGACAAGCCGCATCCTAGAAAATACCGAAGACATGTCTTCAATGCAAAGCATGAAAACTGTGATGCGCCAAAGAGGCTCACCGCCGATGAGTTGCAAGTGGAATTAGAGAAGCGCAGGCATATTACACCAGGATACCATCCTGGTAATGGTAGCGGGAAAAGGAAGCGTGGCAGGGTAGAAGAGAGATTATTGTTTACCCGCAGGTCCACTTTGTGGGACTTGGAGTATTGGAAAGATTTGGATCTGCGGCATAATCTTGATGTGATGCACATCGAGAAAAATATATGTGACAGCATTATCGGCACACTTCTTAATACTGAAGGAAAGATGAAAGATACCTTAAAATCTACGATTGATTTGACACACCTGGGTATCAGAAAGGATTTGCAGGTGCAAGATGAAGGTAAACCACGGGATATGGCACCAGCTGTGTACGTCTTGGACAAGGTCAAAAGAAAAGAATTCTGCGAGGTCCTTTCACGTGTAAGATCCCCACATGGATTTGCTTCCAACCCTGAAAGGAGAGTCAGTGCAGATGGAAACAAGGTACAAGGGTTGAAAACTCATGACTGCCCCCTCCTACTTCAAAGGGTTTTACCTGTTATCCTTAGAGGATTGGGCCGCCCTGACTTATACAGTGCAGTTGCAGAGTTGGGACAATTCTTCAGGGAACTCTGCATTAGGAATATCAGGATAGATGCTTTGGAGCGTCTTAGAGAAAAGATACCAACTATCCTATGCGACCTTGAGAAGATATATCCTCCAGCCTTCTTTGATGTGATGGTGCATTTGGCTGTTCATCTACCTTATGAGGCACTACTTAGAGGTCCACTACTGTATGGCTGGATATACCCTATTGAAAGGCGGCTAGGCACTTTCAAGGGCTATGTTTGGAACAGAGGTAGAACCGAGGGTTCCATTGCAGAGGCCCACATTGCTATAGAAGCGTTGACATTCTGCTCAAAATACATTGAAACAGCTGATAAACTTAGCAAAGAGGTGGGTGAAGACAATCCCGGGCTCAATGTTTTCGATTATTCTGTTCGAGTTACAGGGAAGAATCGACAAGAGAACAAACCTAAAGATTTGGACAAAATGGTTTGGTATGTGTTGAATAACTGTCCTGAGATACTACCTTATATCAAGTAAGTGCAGTACTACAGCTTATACATCGTTATCTACTAAACTTGCAACACATTCTTATATATTTAGATGTTTGACGCGATCACTATGTTGTGCAGCATCTACAAAGAGGAGTTACTTCCGCAAAAATCCAAGAAACATTGACAAACTGGTTATGGCAGGATTTGCGAAATGGTTCAAGAACCATGTAAGCTTTTGAAGTGCACTTTCAGTTTTTTTTAATATATTGAGTACATAAGATGATCAGCTTGTCTATTTTCTAACCATAGGTTAAGAAGATGCCGGAGGATGGGCAGGTAGTTGATGATGCCCTTTACTCACTAGCAATGGGTCCTGATACTCGGGTAAGACATTATGAATCTTGCGTTGTTGGAGATGTGCGCCACAACACCCTTGCACAAGATGAAGGCAGGAAGACACAAAACAGTGCCATCATGAGCACGGATACGTATGACAAAGAGACAACTGAAATGTATGCTAACATAACATACATTATTCAGTTGTAGTATATCTCCAGTTTCGAGGATCATCGGTGTGTGGTTCTATTGTGCTATCATTGGTATAACCTGTTTTCTAGGATCGCAAAACCCAGAGCTAATGATTATTTCAAATCCATCAATGTCAAGGCGGCGTACTAGACCAACGAGCCATTTATTTTGGCAAATCAAGCAACATAGATATTTTTCTTGGAAGACACATTTGCACATAGCGATGACTGGAGAGTATTGCAAAGGTTTGAGCAGAGGAATTCATTTAATGAAGTTGCACAACAAGATGATGCTTACACTGCTCCTGATGTACAAGAATACACAGATGTTCCTAATATCTTTGAGAACCATCACGTCAATGACGCCGGTGAAAAGATTGCCTGTCGTGCTGTGGACATACAAGAGTTGAACAAGAAGAAGCCAACATTCGAGGACGTTTAGGACGAAGAAGAAGATGACACCGTGGGGAATTACGATTCAGACTGATACACATGGCGAAGATGTTGACGTTTCTTCTGCGGATGATGATTACATTGCTTTTCTCATATTTGCCTGTCAAAAGACATTTTTTATCTACTATGTGAAATTGTGTTTGCTATGACAACTAAAACCTGATGAACATGTTGTTTAGTATTTTGCTGTGAGAACATCACTTGTTATGTATGTTGATTTGTGTTTGGTGATTGTATGACAACTAAAACATGATGACATTGTTGTTTAGTTGTACTCATATTTGGCTGTGAACCTTGAATTTGATGACATAGTTTGCTGTTGGACTGCAATTTGCTTGACGTCTTCGAATGAGAATAAAGCTGACCCGACAGGGCCTCTGCTATTTATTTATTTATATGAGCCAAAGGGGATACCCCCTGATTTCCGTTAATAGAAATCATTAGATGTTCACACCACTACGCCCAGCCTGCTACACAGGTTTCATTCATTACTAGTTTTAGCAAAGTGCTCATGTCGTAGCCACTGAATACATCACGACTGCTACATACACTGCAAATATAGAGACAATCATCATACAGAGCACATCGATTTTGCCCATTATCTTCACAAGCTCTTTCATCTCCTCATTGCTGTCAAGGACGTTCAGCAGCTGTTGCTTGGCCATGATCAGAGGAACTCCATCTTTAACCTTCTGCTCTGCATCTTCCTCTTCTGTCGTTCCTTCAGTTACTTGTCCAACACCCCAAGCTGCTGGTATTGGGGTTCCTCGGCTAACCAAATAATCAGCATAGTTGCATTCCCCCACATCAGCAACTTCCCAGAAATACAAATCACACGAATCTTCCCTTTTCTGCACGAATCAAATTGGTAGATCATCAACCAAACTATTAAAAAAACCAGAAACTGAAAGCAGCAGAACAACACTTAAACATATTATTACCCCATGATTCGGGCATCTGTAGAAGACTCGGCCAGGGTTGCGGATTGTGGTTGAGACACGACAGATGACTTTGCGTGATTTGCAGCAGTGGCACCACACCAATGGCAGCGGGTTGCGATAAGCAATCGGCTGTAGTGCGCGTGCCGGCGAGGGTGTCATGAGACCCATAGGTGATGGTACGGGTTGCGACTTGGCGCATATCTGGTTGTTGCCTGCTGAAGAGCAGGTGGACGAGCAGCCAGCGGACATGGTTTATGCGGCCAGAGCTTCTGATGCTAGGCAGAGTAAGTAGAGAAGAGGAGAAGCGAATGTTGGATATGTCAGTTTCATTACTTGTAGAGTAGCATAGCACCATATATAGTCATAGTCTAGGTTTGGATTCGAACCAGCTACAGGAGCACATCTTTCTTTTTTCTAAAACTCGGCAACATCTCATTACTAGTACACTAGCTTGTTCTGTACGCCTTCCCAAGTCTTTGATTTTCTTTCCCTTTTTTGTGAGGAAGGAAGGAGCACAAAATTGAGAGTTCCTGGGACTCGAACCCAAGACATCTCGGTTGAAAACCAAGGGTGCTAGTAACTTATGTGGCGAACGTTCCCTGTGAGGAGGACGGCAGACGAATGCATTTTCCTTGCAGTTTTCTTCCTATATATAAAAAAGTATGCTACTTGGTCTCCGCTTAGTCAACAAACGATTGTGCCAACCTTGACCGTTGGATTGACATTCAACGTCTGTCGCGTTTCTTCAGTATCTTCTTCCTCGAGCCGCCAAAGCCAAACCAGCGCCGGCGGGACCGCCTGCTCCCGCCTCCCACGGGTGGCTGTGATCTGCCCAGGCTCCTGTTCGTTCCCGTCCGAGGCCTCACCATCGTCCTCCACCTTGGTTCGCTCGCCGCGGTGCTGCCCTCCGGTGTTGTCAACATGGTCAACAACCGAGAGGAATAAGGAGATGACTGTACATGGTGAGGATGACAGTAGGGACCCAACAGCGCGCGCAGTAATTTTGTTTTTTCGGGATGGAGAAGGGTATCAACTGGGTTGTGCGGGACCCGTGGCCCGTCTAGCCTAGGCTTTTATTTCATATGTTTAGCACATGACTAGCCCAGTTTGTTTTTTTCCTTTATGAAAATTGCTAGCCAGCTATTTTGTTTTTTGCAGAACAACCAACATAGGCCTACTTGCTTTTCTACGCCGTGCTGGGCCGGAAATCTTTCAAGACGAGGAGGGATGCATTTTGCCCAGAAAATGGGCTATAAGTAATAAGAAATGGGCTATAAATAATAATAAATGGGCTGTAAAATGAAAAAATACAGCAAACAGACAATTAGTTCCAAAATACCGTTTTCTTTCGGATTTTGATATTTTAAATTTCATTGTTTTTGTGCGGGTAAAATTTCATTGAATTTAAATTAAGGTATATTTAGATTTAAAATTAATTTGAATCTGGCTAGAAATTTCGGGTTGTATGCTGTTTGGGACAGATTTCGAGGCTGACTTGTGGGTCTACTAGGTTGACGTGTACTTTGGCTTTGTCAACTTAGTCCACAAACGATTCTAGCAGCAGTGACCGTTGGATGTTAATCCAACGGCCGTGCTGCTTCTTCAATATCTGATCTTCTTGCTCCAGCCGCCCAAACCAGCTCCGATGGGACTGCCTGCTCCCACCTCCCGTGGCCGGCTGTGCTGCCGCACAGGCCACACCGCCCCACCCTACTTCATTGTTGGCCAGGCCATTCCTCTACTCACCCACACCTCCTGTTATTTTCCGGCAACGATAGCCGGACCACTAAACCATCGTACTCCCCACCGCGTGGGAAACCATCGCCGAGTCTTCCCCGGCTCCGTGTCGTTCCCTTCCTAGGCCTCGACGTCGTCCACCGCCATGGTGCTCTCGGCGCAGCCTGGTCAACTTGGTCAACGAACGACATCCATCGGCCGTGGACTGTAAGCACAAAATAATGATTCCTCCACCTGACAGCTGGGACCCAATGGAAGGGCCTCTGTATTTCGCGAAAAAAACGTTCCCCCCGCTGACATGTCGGACCCACCAGCTATATCTTCGCACGCAAGGAAGTGCCTCCTTATTACGCACAAAAAATGAATACCCCCAGCTAGCTGGGACCCACAATTGTGGGAGGATGACTTGTGGGCCAACAAAGTTGATGGGGATGGAGGGCTTTGTCAACTTAGTCAATATGAACGATTCTAGCTCTAGTGACCGTACGATGTCCATCCAACGACCGTAGTGATTCTTGAACCTCTGTTCTTCTTGCTCCAGCCGCCCAAAGCAGCACCGGTCGTGCCGCATGCTCCTACCTCCCGTGGCCGGCTGTACTGCCGCGGAGGCCTCACCGCCCCCTACTATTCCCACCGCTGGCCAGGGCCTGCGGCGACGGCAGCCTCACAATGCAGCCGAACCAGTGAACCCTCATACTCCTCTCCGCGCGGGCTTCCACTGCCGCGTCTTCCCCGGCTCCGCGTCGTCCCCTTCCTAGGCCTCGCCGTTGTCCACCGCCGTGGTGCTCTCCGCGCGGCGTGGTCAACATGGTCAAGGAACGACTTCCATCGGAAGAGTACTGTACGTGGAGAGGCTGACAGCTGGGTCCACGGCCATAGCCCAGTTTTTGTGTGATTTTCCAAGTAAGTCGCTTTGTCAGGCCTGTTGGGCTGCAAATCTTTCAAGACGAGGAGAGCTTTCATTCGGCTGGCCGAGAAAATGGCCCATTAGTAATGAGAAATGGGTTGTACATTTTTAAAACACATCAAACCGGCAATTAGTTTCAAATATCTTTTTTTCATTTCAAGATTTTAAATTACATTAATTTTTATGCGTGGAGAATTTGTTGGATTTTATATTGATATACATTTATTTTTAAAATCAGTTTGAATGTGAGTCAAAATTTCGGGATTGAAAATAGTTCGGACCGCACCGAAATATGCAAAATTTCATATAATTTTTTAACTGTGGCCACAATTTGGGCTATAATGCTAACAAAAAGAACACGGGCTCTAAAAAACCTTAAGAATTAGCAAATGGGCTGAAAATTATTAGAAATAATGGCAGATGGGCTGTATGCTGTTTTCCACAGATTTGAGGCTTTCCTAAAAAAAGGTTGACGCACAAGCAGTGACTGTTGGATGTCCATCCAACGGCCATCGTGCTTCTTCAATCTCTGCTATTCTTGCTCTAGCCGCTCAAACAAGCGCCGGCGGTACTGCCTGCTCCCTCCTCCCCGCGGCCGGCTGTGCTGCCGCGCAGGCCTCACCGCCCCACCCACTGCCCCACCGTACTCCCATCGCTGGCCTAGCCATCCCTGTACTCAGCCACACCTGCTGTTATTCTCCGGCGACGGCAGACGAACCAGTAAACCCTCGTACAGTCGTACTCCCCTCCGCGTGGGAAACAACTTCCGAGTCTTCCCTGCCTCCGTGTCGTTCCCTTCCTAGGCCTCGCCATCGTCCACCGCCCTGGTGCTCTCGGTGCGGCCTGGTCAACGTGGTCAATGACCGACATGCATCTGAAGTGGACTGTACGTGGAGAGGCCGACAGCTGGGTCCACATCCGCACGCAAGGAAATGCCTCCTTATTACGCGCAACATAATAATTCCTCCACCTGACATCAGGGACCCACCGAAAGGGCCTCTGTATTTCACGAAAAAAACGTTACCGCCATTGACAGCTCGGACCCACCAGCTATATCTTCGCACACAAGGAAGTGCCTACTTATTACGCACAAAAAAATGAATACTCCCCCTGTTAGCTGGGACCCAGTATAGTGGCAGGCTGACTTGTGGGCCTAGTAAGTTGACGGGGACGGAGGGCTTTGTCAACTTAGTCAATATGCACGATTCTAGCTCCAGTGACCGTACCATGTCCATCCAACGGCCGTAGTGCTTCTTCAACCTCTGGTCTTCTTGCTCCAGCCTCCCAAACCAGCGCCGGTCATGCCTCGTGCTCCTGCCTCCCGCGGCCGGCTGCGATGCGGCAGAGGCCTCACCGCCCCCTACTACTCCCACCGCTGGCCAGGCCATCCCTCTACTCACCCACACCCCCTGTTACTTTGCAGCGATGACAGCCTCATACCGCAGCGAACCAGTGCCCTCGTACTCCTCTACGCGTGGGCATCCACTGCCGCGTCTTCCCCGGCTCCGCGTCGTCCCCTTCCTAGGCCTCGCCATCGTTCACCGCCCTGGTGCTCTCGGCGCGGCGTGGTAAACATGGTTAAGGAACGGCTTCCATCGGACGTGGACTGTACGTGGAGAGGCTCATAGCTGGGTCCACGGCCGTAGCAAGAAAGTGCCTCCTTATTACGTGCAAAATAATTATTCCTCCACTTGATAGCGGGGACCCACCAGATGGGCCACCGTATTTCACCCCCCTGACTGCTGGGACCCACCAGCTACATCTTCGCACGCAAGGAAGTGCCTGACAGTCGGGACCCACCTGGTCGAAGCGTACGTAGTGTTGTCATTCTGGTCGCGAACGTGTACGTACATATATGTTGGTGGATGTAGAGGCGCGCACGTGTCGTAGTAGAGGCGGCTAGGGTGCAAGAAAGAAAATACGGCCACATATGTGTACATACGCGCGGGGTCTCGAACGCCTACCCGCGCATACGTACGGCGAGGGCTCGTTGACATGGCTGGGTCGGAACGGAGAAACAGCGTCGTCGCCGTGTTCATGGGGAGGCAACGGAATGCGTCGTGTTCATGGGGAGGCAACAGAATGCATCGTGTTCATGGGGAGGCAACGGAATGCGTCGTGTTCATCGGGAGGCAACGGAACGCGTGGTCGTGTTCATCGGGAGGGCTTGGACGGAATAGGCGATGGAAACGAGGTCTGGCATACCGCAAAACGGAGGAAACGGCCTTGTGTTCGACTGGCCACGTTCGAAACGGGATCCTGTTAATCAGGAGGGGTCTGGCGTACCGCAAAACGGAGGAAACGGACCTCCTATGGTCAAAACGGGGGTCCTGTTGATCGGGAGGGGTGTGGCGTACCGCAAAACGGACGAAACGGACTTGTGTTGGAGCGCTACGGTTGAAACGGGGGTCCTGTTCATCGGGAGGGGTGTGGCGTACCGCAAAATGGGACTCCATGGGATACTGTTCATCTCCACCGTCGACCCCCTCCAGCCTCCACGAGCTACTGTTCATCCACCGTCCACCTCCTCCAGCCTCCACCTGCGACTGTTCATCCACGGGCTCCTGTTCATCCTGCCTCCACCACACGCTACTCCACCGGCTACTATTCAACCAGCCCCCTCCACGGGCTCCTGTTCAACCACCCCTCCACGGGCTACTGTTCATCCTTCCCTCCATCGTCTACTATTCATCCTGCCCTCCACAGGGTGGTCCTGTTCATCCAGCCCTCCACGGGGTCCTGTTCGTCCAGCCCCAACCGGCTCGATCGATCGGGGTCTTGTTCATCCAGAGGCAACACGACGGGGTCCTGTTCATCCACCCCCAGCGGGAACTGTTCATCCAACCCCCCCTGCAAAGCTCACTTTTCATCTAGAGGCAGCATCGATCGACTTCAGTTAGCAGTAGTAGCGAAGGAATCGCTCGATCGGGTTCAGTTAACAGCTGTCGATCGATCGCTCGGGTTCAGTAACGCGTAGCCTCCAGTGAAATCGCTCGGGTTCAGTCAGAGCCCAACGCCTTGCTCGGGTTCAGTTAGAGTCAACGCCTCGCACACACGCACGTACGTGTACGAGATAAACGCGCATCGCTCGGCCCCCGACCTCCCACCGTAACCGGGAACTCCCCGAAATTTTCCTCGCCCTCGCTTCTACCACTATTTTTTCCATCATGGACGGCCCAAAGAATGTCATGCAGCTGCGTCTCCGGCCTGCCCAGGACGAAAAGCCCATTTTCTATCTTGATTTTTTGTCATAGAAGTAGGAGCCCATCACATCTATGATGATACTGGGTTTTGTCACAATTATCGTCATAGAAGTGTCATATGTATGACAGAATTTTTTTTCGTTCGGCCCAAAATGTCATGGATGTGTCTTTTTTGTAGTATCCCGAGGCATCAGGCAAAGGTTTCCATATCAGTGCCACAATACCAAGACCAGCAGGACAAGAGGACGGAGGTCATCGCGGAGCCCATGGCGGCGTCACCACCAGAGCCTTTGGCAAGCGAAGACCACCTTTTGTCAGGATGGCTTTTACTAGCTGTGCCCCTTCAAATTGGCCGTTGTGCGGTCCCTTCCCGCCTAATATTTGGGAAGAGGACCAGGGCCTCTATAAATAGGACACCTTGGGAAGAGATCGGATCCATTCCACCCTCATACGCACCAGCTCACCAAGCTCAAGAACGCCTCCCCTCAGGAGCCAGTTCTTCCCTTGTACTTGTTCATCCTCAGCCTACAGGACAATCCAACACACCACACTGGACTAGGGTATTACACCACATCGTTGGACCGAACCAGTATAAACTGTTGTGTCCCTTGTTCTTCGGGTTCGACGAGCTGAGCCTTGAAATCGTGGTGAGTGAGTGAGCTAGGGGGAAGGAGAGATCTTCGTGCGCACCCCAGAGTTCGAACCTTGAGGGTTTTTCCCAAACCCGAAATCTAACGTTTGGCGCTCCAGGTAGGGGTGCGCTTAAGCTTTCCCTTCATCGATCCACGTTCCGCAGCTCCATCACATCCATGTCAACGCTCGCCGAGCCTATGCTGAACGGCGGGCCGCCCTCGCTGCCCACGTCGCTCAGACGGCGCCCATTACCAGACCTCCCTGCCGTTCTCCATCACCTGTTGCCAATGCTGCTACTGGACCGGTAGCAAACGAGCAACAAGCATCGTCGTTGCACCCCTCTATGCAGCGGGACGGTCGCACCGCCACCCCATCGCTGACTCCGGCCGACTCATCGTTCCCATGCTCGTCAGCGCCGCTGGGGGCTCTCCCGCACCATCCCTCTCGCTGCCTCGCCCACCTCCAGCCGCGGGGGACGTAGCTCACGGAGCGCCTCCACTGGCTCTGTATCAAGATGGCGCCCTCGTGCCGAGACGCACGGTTTACGTAGCGTCCCCGCCTCCTCCGCATCAAGACGGTGTCCTCGCCCCAAGATGCATGGTCCCGCGGCGTGATCCGCCATGCTGTCTGCCCGCGCACGAAGAAGGAAGCTGCCAGGAGGTCCCTCGACCGCAAGAAAGCACTCCTGCACTCCCCGCACCAGCACATCAAGACCGCGCGCCACCTGAAGTGGCGGGGCGTGGGTACCAAGACCAGGCTCCACCACCACGACGGGCTTCGGTGACCACAGTAGGCTGCCGAGCCTTTACCCCCCAGCTACGCACCGTCGTCTGGCCAGGCAAGTTCAAGCCAGACCTGCCTCCATGCTACGACGCCCCCCGACCATGTAGAGTTCTTGCAGCTCTACGAGCTGAGCATGGATGCAGAAAACGGAGATGAGAAGGTTATGGGGAACCGGTTTCCAATGGCTCTCAAGGATGGTGCTCGCTCATGGCTCCTGAACCTGCCCGCGGGATCGATCTCTTCCTAGGGTGAGATGCGCGAGCACTTCATTGCCAATTCCAGGGCACTCGCGACCGCCCTCCGGCCGTGCGTGACCTGTGCCGCATCAAGCAGCAGCCGGGAGAGACCCCACAGAAGTACATCCAGTGCTTCAACAGCGTTCGCCTCAAGATCCCCAAGGTTACGGACGAGGCCATCATCTCATTGTTTTCTGATGGCATCCACGATGTCAAGATGAAGGAGGAGCTCGCCATCCATGAGGAGATATGAACGTCTCTGGAGATGTTCAACACGGTGACCAAGTGCGCAAGAGATGAGGAAGGGAGCCTCTCCCTCCTCGAGCTCCCTGCTGCCGCCATAGAAGAGAAGAAAGCGAAGGCCAAGGACACAAAGGGGCAAAGGAGTAGCCATGCTCACGGCGGAGCCAAACAAGAAACGCGGCCGGGACCACCCCAAGTCATCCAAGAGCAGCCATCCATTCTGCACCTTCCACAACGAACACAACCACAACACCAACGATTGTCAAGAGCTCAGGGCCATCCTAGACGGACGCTTCGGTCAACGCCCCGAGCGCAGCGACCGGGGCTACGACCAGGGTGTAGGATGAAGTGGAGGACGCTGGTACGACCGCGGCCCCCGCCAGGAATGGCGTGACCGGCCTCGGGAGGACCACTGGCAGGAGCAGCCTCATGAGGGTGCCTGGAGGGACCAGCCTCGCGAGGACCGTCCTCATGGCAATCCTGGCCTCCCTACGCTGCCGCCACCACCAAGAAGGAACAGTGACCACCATCAGGACGAGGGGGCTGGGAGCTTCCAAGACCCACGCGCTATCGCCTGCATCTTGGGCGGTGCTCAGGTCCTAGCTTCCCATTGCATCTTCAAGCAGTTTGCTCGCGAGGTCAACGTGGCCCTTCCCAGGCTCGAGGCCACGCGCCCGCTCAGGTGGTCCAAGTACGCCATCACCTTCATCTCGGCAGACTAGCTCAATTGTGCAGAAACCGCTTGCGTCCTCCCAATGCTCTGCTCACCCGTCATCAACAACGTCCAAGTGACCAAGACCCTCATCGACAGTGGCACGGGGCTCAATGTCCTATCCGTCGAGATGTTCGACAGCCTCCAAGTGCCATATGACCAGTTGTAGCCTACCAAGCATTTCTCAAGAGTGACCGACGGCTCCAGCACCCCGATAGTGCGGGTCCGCCTCCCCGTCACCTTCGACCAGCGTGACAACTACCGCACCGAGCTCATTGACTTTGACGTCTCCCATATCCGTCTGCCGTACAACGCCATCCTTGGGTATCCACCATTGGCCAAGTTCATGGTCGTGACCCACCACGGCTACAACGCCCTCAAGATGCCAGGAAGCGGTGGAATCATCACAGTACCCTACGAAGAAAGAGATGCAGTGTGCTCCCTAGAGCGCGCCTTCCAAGCCACAGCAGTCGAAGACCCCGACAGCGAGGGCACCCTGTACCCTCCTGAGGCCATCCCCAAGAAGAAGAATAAGCAACTACTTCGTACAGGGCATTAGGAGAGCGGTGTCTCCAGCAGCACCGCCTCAAGATCAGCGCTCGCACCTGGGGCACCTTCCTCCCTCATATAGGAAGGCGTGCTAGGCGCCTTCCTCGGGCAAGGCTCGGGGGCTCTCTTCTGGAGGGCCTCAGACCTGACCAACATCATGAGGGAGGTGCTCGGGCACCACGTGGATGCGTGCTTCGCTGCACGTTTCCTTCAAGAAGGCACAAGGCGAGGAGCGCTAGGTGCTCAGGAGTTCATCGCCCAGGCAGCCCAGGGGCTTCAGGAAGCAAGGACCATACGCGGCGACCGCCGGCCACCACCCGACGCAGCTCCCCATCCTGGCGAGGACAGTGGGCTGCGCGTTTGCGTTGACATTCCAGGAGCACTCGCACCGGCCAGTGCGTGAAGTGGACCTCTTGAGCATCGCGCCTCAGGAGCTCTTACTGGACCTCGGGCCGCTCACCTCCTGGCCTTGACCACAACATTGTGACCTAGCATACCAGCGATGGTTGCAGCTTGCCTGGGGACCGGGACCTATCGGCGTAGAGCAGCAAGCTACCGCAAGGATGGAAAGGGGGGACTGAGCCGATGCAGGACATGCAGTCGTACATCTTCATAATAAGGACAATATTAAACAAAGGGCAATATAGATCCTTTACATGCCCCCATGGGGTTCATCTCGATTCCTCGTATGGAACAAAAGAACGAGGTTTCTAGGAGCCCTATCCACAAGCGTCAACACCACCCTCGCCATCATCAATAGTGGGCCATGGGAGGCCAACGCAAACCCCATCCAGATCACCGATGGCGGCGGGCAGACGCCGCAGCCGCGCTCCAGGCACAGCGAGAGCTCGGGGGCACGTAGTTGTCGTCACTCGTCTCCAGATTCTCGTAGGGCTCGGGAGAGTCGCAGGACTCCCAAGCATCGTCGCCGTTGCTGGAGGAACTGCTAGCTAGGCCAGGGGCAGGCCCGGCTCCTGCCGTTGTGCCGTCCTGATGACCCCCTCAAGAGCAGCACTCCAGGCGGCGGCCTTCCTCGTTAAAGGCCTTGAAGAACATCGTTGAGGCGCCATCGTATTCGAAGTGGATGGCGAGGGCGCTCTCCACGCGGCAAACCCGAGCGATCTCACCCCATCCGCGGGTTATGAAGATCTTGCCTGGGGAGACGGCCTCAACCTACACCCCCGTCGTCGGGGCATCGCACTCAGCATGCTGCAGCCATAGCTCGTGTGGACCCCTCGACAGCATTTCGACGGAGAAGAACGACGGGAACCGGATCCACGTACACGGTGGCATCGCAGCCCACACCACAAGTTCACGCGAGGAGCCCTTGGCGTGGGTTCGCGGGGCGGGGGCACGCGCCACCACTGCACAGGCACTGCGGTCGTGACGCGAAGGGCGTCGGTCCCTGCCTCCTCCTCCCGAGTCCGCTGCCTGGGTGTACAAGGGCATCAGATAGCCGGGGGGAGGCCGTTCGTGCCAAGGCCTCGACACCTCCGGCCTTGCGACGGCATCGCGAGAGCGCACAAGCCTCTTCTTTGATGGGAGAGGCCCAAGCACCTCACGGGGGGCTTTTCCCTTCTCGGCGGCGGAAAACCTCTGTATCGGCGCCATGGACGACGCAGCGAAGCAGTGTAGCAAGGAAGAAGAAGCAAGCGGAACAGATGAAGAGCTGGGCGATGGGGACTCCGCCCCTCCCCATTTATAGCGGGAGAAGGCCAACCGACGACCCCCACGATCGCAGGTAATGATGGCTTTTTCTGCATGCACCAGGGACTCGTCAAGTCAGGCAGTTGCCGAGGCAGCATGGAGAAGCAGAGACGCCCACGTCCCGTCAGTCGCCACGCGTCAATCAAGGCAACAGGCTATAGGGGCCCGCAGTGCTCCGCACTTGCCCATTGGCTTCGCCTCGAAGCCAAGTCTGAGCGCGCCTTGGGCCCGGGGGCAATTGTCGGCATTCTGGGAACGAGGGTCCCCAGACTTGCGTGCCTGCAGCCCATGGCGTGGCTCCTCTAGCGGCTAGGTATGGCCCATCTTCACCAGCAAGCACTCAAGACCCTCGCGAGGGGCCAAGCCTCGCGGGGTGGATGACTCAAGACCTCCTTAGGGGCAGCCTCACTAGGCTGGCTCCCGAGGAGCGGAGAGAACAAGGTGAGGGGCACCTCATGACCTTCCCGTGACGTGAGGCATGACGACCAAGGCCAGGCGGGCGCAGAGCACCAGTTTCCTCTTTGGTGCTAAAAGAGCAGGCGCATGCGAGGAGTCCTGATGCATCAGGCAATGGTTTTCTTATCGGTGCAACAAGACCAAGACTAGCAGGGCGGCAGGACGGAGGTCATCGCGGAGCCCACGGCGGCGTCACCACTAGAGCCTTTGGCAGGCGAAGACCACCTTTTGTCAGGATGGCTAGTACTAGCTGTCCCCCTTCAAATTGGCTGTTGTGGGATCCCTTCCCGCCTAATATTTGGGAAGAGGACGAAGGCCTCTATAAATAGGACTAGCCATCACCATAGGAAGGGGATCGAATCCATTCCACCCTCATACACACCAGCTCAACAAGCTCAAGAACACCTCCCCTCGGGAGGCAGTTCTTCCCTTGTACTTGTTCATCCTCAGCCTACAAGGCAATCCACCACACCACACTGGAGTATGGTATTACACCACATCAGTGTCCCGAACCAGTATAAACTCTTGTGTCCCTTGTTCTTCGGGTTCGACGAGCTGATCCTTGAGATCGTGGTGAGAGAGTGAGCTTGGGGGAGGGAGAGATCTTCGTGCGGAGTCCAGAGTTCGAACCTTGAGGGTTTTGCCTGAACCCAAAATCCGACAGAGTCTTGCTCCTCAACCGCCACCTAGATGTCCCAACCCAATATGGCGGGTCATATCATGGGTTTATATCCCCAACACTAAAGCTTTCGGTCTACAAGGGTACATAGACACACTCCACTCTCTTAGTTATACATATCCTAGATTGAATTTTGGGTGTTCCTTAGGAATTTTTTTGATTTTCATGCATGAGTAGAACACAAAGATGTTTGGGCATTGATGTTCAAATTGCTTACTGGGTTCGGTGGTATTGTGGGATGAAGCAACTCGGACAAACCTTACATGTCCATCAAGATTAGACCGGTTCCAGTGTTTGACATGCAACTTGTATTGCATAAAAGTGGCTTTGCGGGTGTCTGTCTCTCCCACTTTACTTGAATCTGATTTGACGAGGGCGGTCCTTGTAGAAGGTTAAAAGGCAACTTGTATATCACCGTTGTTGTTTTGCGTACATAAGAACAATTCTTATAGATTGCCCTAGCAGCCACGTAAGAATTGCAACAACAAAGTAGAGGACGTCTAACTTGTTTTTGCAGGGCATGTTGTGATGTGGTATGGTATGGCCAAAACATGATTTGATATATGTTGATGTATGAGATGATCATGTTTTGTATCGGTTCACAACTTGCATGTCGATGAATACGGCAACCGACAGGAGACATAGGATTGACTTTAATTTATTTTATGACCTGCGTATCAACAAATAACGCCATGTAATTGCTTTACTTTATCACTATGCATTAGCAATAGTTGGTGAGACGACCACGTGATGACACAGTGATGAATATCATGGTGTCATGCCGGTGACGATGGTGATCATGCTAGTGCTTTGGAGATGGAGATCAAAAGCACCAGATGATAATGACCATATCATGTCACATATTTTGATTGGATGTCATGTTTATCTGGTATGCATCTTATTTTGCCTAGGATGGCGATAGCATTATAAGATGATCCCTTCACTTAATTTCAAGATAAATGTGTTCTCCCTAAGTATGCACCATTGCAAAAGTTCGTCGTTTTGAAGCACCTCATGAGATTGGGTGTGATAGACTCTATGTTCGCATACAACGGGTGTAAGCCAGTCTTACATATGTTGAATACTTGGGTTAAACTTGACGAACCTACCATGTACAAACATGACCTCAGAACACGGAGGACCGAAAGGTCAAACACGAGTCATATAGTAGATATGATCAACATGGAGATGTTCACTATTGATGACCACCCCATCTTACGTGATGATCGAACATGGGTTGGTTGATATGGAGCGTGTGAACACTTTGACAACTTGTGGGATGTTGATTTAAGTGGGAGTTCACTAGTAATTTGATTAACTGAAACCATTATCATGAACATAGTCTAAATTGTCTTTGCGAAATTATGTTGTAGATCAATGGCTCGCGTTGTAGCTCCCCTGAACTTTAATGCATTCCTTGAGAAAGAAAATTTGAAAGATGATGGAAGCAACTATGCGGACTGGGTCTGTAATTTGAGGATTATCCTCACTTCTGAACAGAAAGTGTATGTCCTTCATGCACCGGTTGGTGAGGCACCCCCTTAAGAGTTGCCTGAAGATGTTATGAACATCTGGTAGGCATGTTCTGATGACTACTCGATAGTTCATGCACCATACTTTACGGCTAATAACTGGGGCTCCAAAGATGTTTTGAGCACCACAGAGCATATGAGATGTTCTGGGAGTTGTAATTGGTATTTCAGGCTCATGCCTGGGTCAAGAGGTATGAAGCCTCTGGCAAGTTCTTTAACTGCAAGATGGAGGAGAACAACTCCATTAGCGAGCATGTACTCAAAATTTATGGGTACTACAACCGTTTGAATTAGTTGGGAGTCAATCTAATGGATGAAGTAGCGACTGACAGGGTTCTCTAGTCACTACCAGACAGCCACTAAGCTACAAAGGATTCATGATGAACTATAATATGCATGGGACGGAAAAGACAATCTCGGAGCTCTTCGCGATGCTTTAGGCCACGGAGGTAGAAATCGAGAAAGAGCATCAACTGTTGATGGTCAATAAGACCACCAGTTTGAAGAAGGGCAAGGGAAAGAAAGGAACTTCAAGAAGAATGGCAAGACAGTTGCCGCTCCCATGAAGAAACCCAAGTCTAAAAGAAAACCCGAGATGGAGTGCTTCTATTGCAAGGGGTAGGTCCACTAGAAGCGGAATTGCCCCAAGTACTTGGCAGATAAGAAGGCTGGCAATGTCAACAAAGATAAATTTGATATCCATGTTATTGATGTGTAACTTACCAGTGCTGGTAGTAGTGGCTAGGTATTCGGTACTGGTTTGGTTGCTAATATTTGTAACTCGAAATATGACTTGTGGAATAAACGGAAACTAGCTAAGGGCGAGGTGATGATGCACATAAGAAATGGTTCCAAGGATGATGTGATCGCCATCAGCATGCTACCTCTACATTTACATTTGGGATTAGTTTTGAACCTAAATAATTGTTATTTGGTGCCTGCGTTGAGCATGAACGTTATATTAGGATCTTGTTTATTGCGAGACAGTTATCCATTTAAGTCAAAGAATAATGCTTCTTATATTTATATGGATAATATCTTTTATGGTCATGCACCCCTTGTGAATGGTTTATTCTCGTTAAATCTCGATCGTAATGATACACATATTCATAATATTGATGCCAAAAGATGAAAAGTTAATGATGATAGTACCACATACTTGTCGCACTGCTGCTTAGGTCATATTGGTGTAAAGCGCATGAAGAAAATCCATGCTGATGGACTTTTGGAATCACTTGATTATGAATCATTTGATACATGTGAACCATGCCTTATGGGCAAGATGACTGAAACCCCGTTTTCCGGTACGATGGAGCGGGCTAGTGACTTATTGTAAATAATACATACCGACGTATGTGGCCCGATGAGTGTTGAAGCATGTGGTGGATATCATTATTTTCATACCTTTGCGGATGATTTGAGTAGATATGGGTATATTTACTTGATAAAACACAAGTATGAGACGTTTGAAAAGATCAAACGATTTCATAATGAAGTGGAGAATCATCGTAACAAGAAAATAATGTTTCTACGGTCTAATCGTGGAGGTGAATATTTGAGTTACAAGTTTGACGCTCATTTAAGGCAACGTGGAATTTTTTCACAACTCACGCCACCTGGAACACCACAGCGGAATGGTGTGTCCGAATGTCGTAACCATACTTTATTGGATATGGTGCATTCTATGATGTCTTTTACCGATTCGCCACTATCGTTTTGGGGTTAAGCATTGGAGACAACTGCATTCACTTTAAATAGGGCACCGTCTAAATCCATTGAGACGAAACAGTATGAAATATGGTTTGGTAAGAAACCTAAGTTGTCGTTTCTTAAAGTTTAGGGATGCGATGTTTATGTCAAGAGTTTTCAGCTTGATAGCTCGAACCCAAAGCGGAGAAATGTGTCTTCATAGGATACCCTAAAGAGACCATTGGGTATACCTTCTATCACAGATCCGAGGGCAAGATTTTAGTTGCTAAAGATGGGTCCTTTATGGAGAAGGAGTTTCTCTTGAAAGATATAAAAAACTGAGTTGGTGATGATGGTGTGCTTGCCAACTTGCAATATAGACTGTCTGATCTATATCTGACGGATAGAAAGAAAACTATGGCAATTTTCTAAAAAGATACCTGCACCTCTCTCCACATTTGAAGATATTGCCTTCCCGCGTTCATAATTATCTCCCACAACCTCATTGTTGAGCAATTAAAAAAGGAAGCCTCTGGAACAATCTGGCATGGTGGCCGCTGTCGGCGTCATCCATCCCCATGCCTCCGCTCAGTCCGACCACGAATCACCACCACGCCCACTCCTCCTCACCTTATCTCTCCTCTGTCTTGAGATATCATTAGTTTTTACACATGGGATTACTCCCGCATGGGTCAATCACAACATGTGTTTTATAAAAAAATGCATCTTGATGTTCCGGGCAATGCACGGGTATCTTGCTAGTCTCTTGAAAGATGTGAATGGGAGGAAAGTAGAACTTGATGAGGTAATTGTACCTTCTCTCGAATTGGAGAGTAGCACATCACACAAAGTAGTTCCCATGATGCCTACACCAAACAGAGAGGAAGCTAATGATGACGATTATGAAACGTTGGATCAAGTTAGTATTGAACTTCGTAAGTCGACCAGAACACGTTTCGCACCAGAGTGGTACGATAATCCTGTCCTTGAAGTCGTGTTGTTAGACAACAGCAAACCTATGAACTATGAAGAAGCAATGATGAGCTTGGATTCCAACAAATCTCTTGAGGACATGAAATCCGAGATAGGATCCATGTGTGAGAATAAAGTATGTACTTTCGTGGACTTGTCCATTTACCGGCAAGCCATTGAGGATAAATGGATCTTTAAGAAGAATACAAATGCTGATGGTAATGTCACCGTCTATAAAGCTCGACATGTCACAAAAGGTTTCGACAAATTCAAGGTGTTGAGTACGATGAGACTTTCTCACCCGTATAGATGCTTAAGTCTATTAGAATTATGTTAGACACATACTATGATTATGAAATATGGCAGATGGACGTCAAAACAACGTTCCTTAACGGTTTCCTTAAGGAAGAGTTGTATATGATGCAACCAGAAGGTTTTGTTGATCCCAAAGATGCTAACAAGGTATGCAAGCTCTAGAGATCCATATATGGACTGGTGGAAGCATCTCGGAGTTGGAATTTATGCTTTGATGAGGTAATCAAGGCTTTGGGTTCTATACAAACTAATGAAGAAGCCCGTATTTACAAGAAAGTGAGTGGGAGCTCTATAGCATTTCTAATACTGTATGTGTATGAAATATTATTGACTGGAAATGATATAGAATTTCTGGAAAGCATAAAGGGTTATTTGAACAAGGATTTTCAATGAAAAACCTAGGTGAAGCCGCTTACATATTGTGCGTCAAGATCTATAGAGATAGATCAAGATGCCTGATATGATTTCCAGAAAGGACATACCTTGATAAGATTTTGAAGGAGTTCTTTCCTCTATTCTAAGGTGTGGAGTTGAGTAAGACTCAAGGCTCGACTACGTCAGAAGAAAGAGAACGGATGAAAGTCGTCCCCTATGCTCCAACCATAGGCTCTATAATGTATGCCATGGTGTGTACCGGACCTGATGTGTGCCTTGCCAGGAGTCTCGCAAGGGGTACAAAGTGATCTAGGAGTGGATCACTGGACATGGGTCAAAATTATCCATAGGTGCCTAAAGAGGACTAAGAAATTTTTTTCCCGATTATCGAGGTGACAAGAAGTTCGTCCTAAAGGATTATGTTGATGAAAGCTTTGACAACGATCCGATGACTCTGAGTCGCAAACTGGATAGATATAGTGGAGCAGTCATTTGGAATAGCTCCAAGTGGGCATGGTAGTAGCATCTATAGGTATTGACTAAAACCTCTCTCACACACAAAACACGGTCAAACCCCAGAACTCATTAGGTGTTGATCAAATAGTGATGTGAACTATATTATTGACTCTAGTGCAAGTGGGATACTATTGGAAATATTCCCTGTAGGCAATAATAAAATGGTTAATATCATATTCCATGGTCATGATAAAAGTTTATTATTCATGACAGGAAACTTAAATATATGTGTGAATACATAAACTACATTGTGTCCCTAGTAAGCCTCTACTAGACTAGCTCATTGATCAAAGATGGTTATGGTTTCCTAACCATAGACATGAGTTGTCATTTTTTAATGGGATCACATCATTAGGAGAATGATGTGATGGACAGACCCAAAGCATCATATCCTTTATTTATTTGCTATAGCCTTTTCATGTCAAGTATCAGTTCCTTAGACCATGAGATCATGCCACTCCCTGATACCTTAGGAATGCCTTGTGTGTTATCAAATGTCACTTCGTAACTGGGTGATCATAAAGGTCCTCTACATTTATCTCCAAAGGTGTTTGTTTGGTTGCATGGATCGAGACTGGGATTTGTTGCTCTGTGTGATGGAGAAATATCTCTGGGCCCTCTCAGTAATGCAACATCATAAGAAGCTTCATGTGATTAACGAGTTTAGTCATAGGATCTTGTATTATTGAATGAGTAAAGAGACTTGCTGGTAATGAGATTGAACTAGGTATGGAGATACCGACGATCGAATCTCGAGCAAGTAATATATCACCGGACAAAGGGAATTGCATACGGAATTAACTGAATCCTTGGCATCATGGTTCAACAGATAAATATCTTCGTGGAATATGTGGGAAACAATATGGGCATTCAGGTCCCGCTCTTGGTTATTGACGGGAGACGAATCTCGGTCATGTCTACATGATTCTCAAACCAGTAGGGTCGCACGCTTAACGTTCGGTAGCGCTAGGTTAGTATTAAGATATTAATAGTGGACAGTCCGAAGGTTGCTCGGAGTCCCGGATGAGATCTGGGACATCACGAGGAGCTCCGAAATAGTCCGGAGGTAAATATTCATATATGGAAAGTTGTTATCGGGGTTCCGGATAAAGTTTGAGTTTTTTGGTATTGTAGCGGAAAGGTTCTAGAAGGTTCCGGGGTGGGGCCCACCTTCATGGGGGACCCAAATGAACGTAGGTAGTGGGGAAAGTCCCCACAACCCTGGTCTAGGCATACCAAGATCCTCCATTAAAAGGAATAGTATCATATCCTGAAGGGATAAGATTAGAATCCCTAAAAAGGGGATATAGCGATCGGTGGAGAAGGAAAGGAGGGATTACCTTCCCCCCTTTGACTAACGACCCTGGGTGTTCGAGGGCAAGCCACCAGGCCCCTTCGACCTTGGCCCGTTACCTCTCCCAACTCCTCCCACGTTTCACTGGTACACGCTTGGCGAAGTCCTGTTGGAATTCCGTTGCCACCACTGCCACACTGTCATGTTGGTTCAGATCTCATCTACCTCCTCTCCCCCTTATTGGATCAAGAAGGAGAGGATGCCACCGAGCCGTACGTGTGCTAAACTCGGAGGTACCACCCATTCGGCACTAGATCGGATTGGATCGTGAAGAGTACGACTACATCAACCACGTTACGATGCTAACGCTTTCGGTATACAAGGGTACATAGACACACTCCACTCTCATGGCTATACATCTCCTAGATTGGATCTTGGGTGTTTCGTAGGAATTTTTTTGATTTTCATGTAACATTCCCCATTAATTCATTCTGATATGTCGCAAGTAACTGATGATGCTACTTCTGCTATAAATGAAATTTGTGATGAAGCTAGTACTCTGTTTGATGATACTGTGCCACTAGGTGAATTTCTTCATGAAAAAATTGCTAAAGCTAAAGAACTTCAAACTTTTGAAAATTATGATTCACCTCTTCTGCCTAGCTCTCCTACTAAATTTGAAATGTTTAAGTCACGTGATGGTTATGTTATGGATGACGAGATAGCTAGAGAATTTCTTGCTTGTAATGATAGACATGATGTTCAGAAATTACTGAGTAAGCTAAAAGAAAAAACTCTGATTCAGAGAATGAAATATGATCCTAAGTTTGCTACTTCTCCTATCTTTGTTACCAATAAGGATTATTAATTCTCTTCCGATCCTGAGTTAATCACTTTGGTTGAATATGATCCTTTTCATGGTTATGAAACTAAAACTATTGTGGCACACCTTACTAAATTGAATGATATAGCCACCCTATTTGCTCATGAGGACAAAATTTAGTAATACTATACTCTTAAGTTGTTTCATTTCTCATTAAAGGGTGATGCTAAGAAATGGTTTAATACTGTTGCTCCTGGTTGTGTGCGTAGTCCCAAGGATATGATATATTTCTTCTCTGGAAAATATTTACCCCATCATAAGAAACAAGCTACCTTATAGGAAATATTTAACTTTGTGCAATCTGAAGAAGAGAATCTCCCTCGAACTTGCGGGGAGGCTTCTCCAATTACTAAATGCTTTGCCTGATCATCCTCTTAAGAAAAATGAAATACTTGATATCTTTTATAATGGCCTAACCGATGCTTCTATGGACTACCTAGATAGTTGTGTTGGCTGTGTTTTCAGGGAACGAACTATTGGACAAGCGGAAGAACTATTGAACAATATGTTGAAGAATGCCGATGATTGGACACTTCCTGAACCACCACAAAAACCAACTCCAAAGAAGAGAGGCATTCTATTTATTCCCTATAATATATCTGCTAGTCAATGCCTAGATGAATTTGATAATTACATTGTTAAACAAGAACACTTCAACATGTATGTTAACAATCAATTGAAACGAAATGCTATCCTGATTGATCATTTGAGTGATTTGATGTTTAGGATAGCTAATGATGTTAGAGGTTTGAGTAAACATTCATCCATGGTTCACACTCAGTTGAAACAAGTCTCTAAGTCACAATATGATTTGCTTAATGAAATGAATAATAGAATGAATGATCGTGATGTTAGAGTAGTTATTGGAGGAGGTAAAATGACTCAGGATCCACTATATTCTGAAGGTCATCCTAAAACAATTGAGCAAGATTCTCAGAGAAGAATTATAGTACTTTGCATTCTTCTAGTAAACTCGGGGTAGAAAAACCTTCTGAGAATCATAATGATGTTTCTATTTCTGATGCCGAGACACAATCTGGTAATGAACATCCAGCTAGTGATAATGATAATGATGATGATGTTCATGTTGATGCTTAGCCATACCATGACACTGGTACAACGAGGTGCTATACAAACGGTTTTAAACCCTTTCGCGATGACATTCTGAATCGTCGCTGAGTGAGTGTGTGTGATTGGGGGGTACTTCCCGCACGACCCAGAAACCATCGGGGATAGGCCCTCCTAGCACACACGCTCGGGAAAATGAGGTCGTCTGCAATGGGCGGGCAATGAAATACGATTATACATATAGTTGTGCTAAAAACTACAATTATACGGGCCAAATCGTTTCCGGTTGTAAGTACATCCCACACAGTCAGTCCCGACTAAACGTTTCTGTTCATATGTACATTCCACACAGTCAATCCAAGGAATACGTTTTCGTTAGTATGTACATCCCATACAGTCAATCCAAGAAGTACGTTTCCGTTGGTATATACATCCCACACAGTCACTCCAAGGAAAACGTTTCCGTTCGCAGGAACCTCACACACAATTTCCCCATTAAATTGTTTGTGATAGCATTGCCATTTGTAGGATCGAAAGTAGGTCTAGAGGGGGGTGATTAGACTACTTGACCAAATAAAAATCTAACCTTTTCCCAATTTTAAGTGTTGGCAGATTTTAGCACCTAGTACAAGTCAAGCAATCAACCTACACATGCAATTCTAAAAGTGCTGCAGCGGAATGTAAAACAGTGCATATGAAGGTAAAGGGAAGGGTTTGGAGAAGGCAAACACAATGTAGACACGGAGATTTTTGGCATGGTTCCCGTAGGTGGTGCTATCATACATCCACGTTGATGGATACTTCAACCCACGAAGGGTAACGGTTGCGCGAGTCCACGGAGGGCTCCACCCATGAAGGGTCCACGAAGAAGCAAGCTTGTCTATCCCACCATGGCCATCGCCCATGAAGGACTTGCCTCACTCGGGTAGATCTTCATGAAGTAGGCGATCTCCTTTCCCTTACAAACTTCTTGGTTCAACTCCACAATCTTGTCAGAGGCTCCCAGGCGACACCTAACCAATCTAGGAGACACCAAACTCCAAAAGGTAATAGATGGTGTGTTGATAACGAACTCCTTTCTCTTATGCTTCAAATGATAGTCTCCCCAACACTCAACTCTCTCTCTCTCACACACACATATTTGGCTATGGTGGAAAGATGATTTGAGTGGAAAGCAACTTGGGGAAGGCTAGAGATCAAGATTCTTATGGTTGGATTGGAATGTCTTGGTCCCAACACATGAGTAGGTGGTTATCTCTCAGAAAATGAGTAGTGGAAGTGTAGGCACGTTCTGATGGCTCTCTCATAAATGGAGAAGGGGGTGGAGGGGTATATATAGCCGTCACACAAAATCCAACCATTCCACACATTTGAGCAAACCCGGTCAGACCGAATAGAAGTAATCGGTGAGACCGATTCAGTTCAAAATGTGAACGTTAAGATTCTTGGTGGGACCGACTGGAACAACTCGGTGGGACCGATGTGCTAGGGTTAGGGAAAAAATCAACTCAGTGGCACCGATTGCATCAACTCGGTTACATCGAAGTGAAGCAATAAGGCAACAGAGAGGATGTCAAGCAAACTCGGTGGGACCGATTGCACATTTCAGTGAGACCAAAATAATTACAACAGGCAACGGGGAGTTTGCAGGGCCATGTCGGTGAGACCGAGATTTGTATCGGTGTGACAGAATTGTCTAGGGTTTCAGGCAGTGGCTATGTAAAATGAACTTGGTGGCGCCGGATGGATCAAATCGGTGGGGCTGAGTTTGACTTTTAGTTTTGGACATATTTGGAAATGAGAAAGTGGTTGAGGGTTTCTAGAGCAATATCACTAAGCACTTTGAGCAAGTAGACAATTAAGCAACACCTCATTCCCCTTTTAACAGTATTGGTATTCCTATTGACTTAGTGTGATCTTGGATCACTAACATACCAATGGAGAGTCTTGAGCTTTTGCAAATCTTTGTCCTAAGCATTTTGAGGGGTCCACATATCTAGTCCATGCCATGCCAATCATTGAACTTTCTGAAATATTTAACTTGAATGGATGTTAGTTCAATGAGCTATACATTGTTATGAATTACCAAAACCACCCAGGGATTAGTTGCACTTTCAATCTCCCCCTTTTTGGTAATTGATGACAACATATAGATCAAAGCTTCGACAAATCATAATATGAATGAGATACATACATCGTCGCTTCGAGAAGTATGTGATAAGCAAGAGCTCCCCCTAAATTTGTGCATTATTTAGAATTTTCTTTTGAATGCTAATGCACAATCGATTAGGATCATGGGTCACTCTTCCATGTCACATAAATCTTGGTGGAGCACTCAAAATGATAAGATTTAAATAACATGCACTCATCACAAGGGTAAACATGATTGATCATACACAAATATCATAGATATAATCATGCAAGCACACATTAAGGCATAGTATTGTCGGTGTCCTGGGAACCGGGGTACCACGACTTGCCTGTCTGCGGCCCATGGTGTGGCTCCATCGAAGGCCTGGTACGACCCATCCTCAGCATCAACAAACCAAGAGCCTCGCGAGGGGCCAAGCCTCGCGACGCAGACTACGCCAAGACCTCCAGAAGGTGTGGCCTCCCTAGGCTAGCTCCTGAGGAGCGGAGATTCCTATGCAAGCTCCATCCTCGTGAGGTTCAGATGATGCAAGTCATGACGACCAAGGCCAGGCGGGCGCTATCGGGCACTAGGGGGCACAGTACAACAGGTCTCCTCTTTGGTGCTAAAGAGGCAAGCACAGGCGTAGAATCCCGAGGAAATAACCAAAGGTTTCCATTTCCGTGTTACAAGACCAAGACCGCCAGGACGACAGGACGGAGGTCATCGCTGAGCCCAGCACAACATCGTGACCAGAAGCTTCGCAGGCAAAGACCACCTTTCATTAGGATAATATGTTGACTTATGGGCCTACTAGGTTGACGGGGATGGAGGGCTTTGTCAACTTATTCAATATGGACGATTCTAGATTCAGTGACCGTATGATGTCCATCCAACGGCCGTAGTGCTTCTTCAACCTCTGCTCTTCTTGCTCCAGCTGCCCAAACCAGCGCCGGTCGTGCCTCGTGCTCCTGCCTCCCGTGGTCGGCTGCGATGCGGCAGAGGCCTCACCGCCCCCTACTACTCCCACCGCTGGCCAGGCCATCTCTCTACTCACACACACCCCCTGTTATTCTGCGGCGATGGAAGCCTAACACCGCAGCGAACCAGTGGACCCTCATACTCCTCTACGCGTGGGCATCCACTGCCGCGTCTTCCCTGACTCCGTGTCGTCCCCTTCCTAGGCCTCGCTGTCGTCCACCGCCCTGGTGCTCTTGGCTCGGCGTGGTCAACATGGTCAAGGAACGGCTTCCATCGGACGGGGACTGTACGTGGTGAGGCTGACAGCTGGGTCCACGGCCGCAGCAAGGAAGTGCCTCCTTATTACGCGCAAAATAAATATTCCTCTACCTGACAGAAGGGACCCACCAGACGAGCCACCGTATTTCGCGAAAAAAATGTTCCCCCCTGACTGCTGGGACCCACCAGCTACATCTTCGCACGCAAGGAAGTGCGTCCGGGCAAAAAAAAAAAGATTCGCACCCTGACTGCTGGGACCACCAGCTAGATCTTCACACGCAAGGAAGTGCTTGATAGTCGGGACCCACCTGGTCAAAGCGTATGTAGCGTTGTCATTCTGGTCGCGAACGTGTATGTACATACTGGTGGATGTAGAGGCGCCCACGTGTCGTAGCAGAGGCGCACACGTAGCATGTACACGTACGTACAGCAGCCAGGGTGCAAGAAAGTAAATACGGCCACGTACTTACATACAGGTGATACATCCATTCTGCATCATGCTTTTATATCGATATTTATTGCATTATGGGCTCTTATTACACATTCAATACTTATGCCTATTCTCTCTTATTTTACAAGGTTTACATGAAGAGGTAGAATGCCGGCAGCTGGGATTCTGTGCTGGAAAAGGAGCAAATATTAGAGACCTATTCTGCACAGCTCCAAAAGTCCCGAAACTTCACGGAAGCTATTTCTAGAACATATAAAAAATACTGAGCGCAAGAAGTCCCATAGGGGGCCAAACCCTGGCCACGAGGGTGGGGGGCACGCCCTACCCCCTGGGAGCGCCCCCTGCCTCGTGGGCCCCCTGGTGGCCCTCCGATGCCCATCTTCTGCTATATGGAGTCTTTTGTTGAGCAAAAAATCATAAGCAAGCTTTCAGGACGAGACTCCGCCGCCACGAGGCGGAACCTTGGCAGAACCATTCTAGGGCTCCAGCGGAGCTGTTCTGCCAGGGAAACTTCCCTCCGGGAGGGGGAAATCATCACCATCGTCATCGCCAACGATCCTCTCATCGGCAGGGGGTCAATCTCCATCAACATCTTCACCAGCACCATCTCATCTGAAACCCTAGTTCATCTCCTGTATCCAATCTTTGTATCCAATTTTGTATCCAAACCTCAGATTGGTACCTGTGGGTTGCTAGTAGTGTTGATTACGCCTTGTAGTTGATGCTAGTTGGTCTACTTGGTGGAAGATCATATGTTCAGATCCATTATGCATGTTAATTCCCTCTGATTATGAACATGAATATGCTTTCTGACTAGTTACATTTGTTCCTGAGGCCATGGGAGAAGTCTTGCTATTAGTAGTCATGTGAATTTGGTATTCGTTTGATATTTTGATGAGATGTATGTTGTCATCCCTCTAGTGGTGTCATGTGAACGTCGACTACATGACACTTCACCATTGTTTGGGCCTAAAGAGAGGCATTGGGAAGTAATAAGTAGATGATGGGTTGCGAGAGTGACAGAAGCTTTAACCCCAGTTTATGCGTTTCTTCATAAGGGGCTGATTTGGATCCATATGTTTCATGCTATGGTTACGTTTACCTTAATACTTCTATTGTAGTTGCGGATGCTTGCAATAGGGGTTAATCATAAGTGGGATGCTTTTCTAAGTAACGACAGTACCCAAGCACCGGTCCACCAACATATCAGATTATCAAAGTACCGAACGCGAATCATATGAGCGTGATGAAAACTAGCTTGACGATAATTCCCATGTGTCCTCGGGAGCGCTTTCCTTTATATAAAAGTTTGTCCTCGCTTGTCCTTTGCTACAAAAAGGATTGGGCCATCTTGCTGCACCTTATTTACTTTTATTACTTGCTACTCGTTACCAATTACCTTATCACAAAACTATCTGTTACCAATAATTTCAGTGCTTGCAGAGAATACCGCTTATCATTTCCTTCTGCTCCTCATTGGGTTCGACACTCTTACTTATCAAAAGGACTACGATAGATTCCCTATACTTATGGGTCATCAAGACTCTTTTCTGGCGCCGTTGCAGGGGAGTGAAGCGCCTTTGTTAGGTGGAATTTGGTAAGGAAAATTTTATATAGTGTGCTAAAATTTACTGTCACTTGTTATTATGGAAAGTAATCCTTTGAGGGGCTTGTTCGGGGTATCTTCACCTCGACCGGTAGAGCAAATAGGTGCTCCTCAACCTACTCAACCTACTGAAAATGAAAATGTTTACTTTGAAATTCCTTCGGGTATGATAGAGGAAGTGCTAGCTAATCCTTTTGCAGGAGATGGAACATTGCATCCCGACTTACACTTAATCTATGTGGATGAAGTTTGTCGATTATTTAAGCTTGTAGGTATGCCCGATGATGTTATCAAGAAGAGGGTCTTCCCTTTATCTTTGAAGGGAGATGCATTGACATGGGATCATGGGACTACAAACGTTTGAAATTGGAATTCCATCAGAAGTTTTATCCTATGCATCTTGTTCATCGGGATCGTAATTATATATATAATTTTTGTCCTCGCGAAGGAGAAAGCATCACTCAAGCTTGGGGGAGGCTTAAGTCAATGTTATATTCATGCCCCAATCATGAGCTCTCAAGAGAAATGATTATTCAAAAAATTTATGCTTGGCTTTCTGACAACAATCGCTCCATGCTCGATACTTCTTGTACTGGTTCCTTTAGGATGAAGACTATTGAATACAAATGGAATTTATTGGAGAGAATTAAATGCAACTATGAAGATTGGGATCTCGACGAAGGTAAGGAGTCAGGTATAACACCTAAGTTTGATTGTGTTAAATCTTTTATGGATACCGATGTTTTCCATAAATTTAGCACTAAATATGGACTTGACTCTGAGATAGTAGCTTCTTTCTGTGAATCCTTTGCTACTCATGTTGATCTCCCTAAGGAGAAGTGGTTTAAATATAATCCTCCCATTGAAGTAAAAGTAGTTGCGCCTATTAAAGTTGAAGAAAAGACTATCACTTATAATGATCCTATTGTTCCTACTGCTTATGTTGAGAAACCACCTTTCCCAGTTAGAATAAAGAATCATGCTAAAGCTTCAGCTGTGGTCAACAAAAGTAATATTAAGACACCTAAACCCCCTTAGAAAGTTAAAGTTGAACCTAATGTTGCTATGGTTAAAAACCTCTTGGTCGATAATATTGATGGGCATGTTATTTACTTCTGTGATGAGACTTCTAGAATTGCTAAACCTGGTGCTAAAGATAAACATAGACCTGTTGTAGGCATGCCTGTTATTTCTGTTAAAATATGAGATCATTGTTATCTTGGCTTGTGTGATATGGGTGCTAGTGCCAGTGCAATACATATTTCCTTATACCATGAAATTATGCATGATATTGCACCAACTAAAATAGAAGGTATTGATGTTACCATTAAGCTTGCTAATAGAGATACTATTTCACCAATTGGGATTGTTAGAGACGTTGAAGTTTTGTGTGGGAAGGCTAAATATCCTGCTGATTTTCTTGTTCTTGGTTCCCTTCAAGATAGCTTTTGTCCCATTAGATTTGGTAGACCCTTCTTGAATACTATCAATGCTAAGATAGACTGAAATAAGGATATTGTTTCCGTTGGTTTAGGGGATATGTCTCATGAGTTTAATTTTTCTAAATTTCATAGACAACCCCATGATAAAGAATTGCCAAGTAAAGATGAAATTATTGGTCTTTCTTCTATTGTCGTGCCCCCTACTGATCCATTAGAACAATACTTGCTAGACCATGAAAATGATATGTTTATGAATGAAAGAAGGGAGATAGATGAAGTATTCTTTAAATAGGGACCTATTCTCAAACACAACTTGCCTATTGAAATCTTAGGGGATCCTCCTCCACCCAAGGGTGATCCTGTGATTGAGCTTAAACCATTACTTGATACTCTTAAATATGCTTATCTTGATGAAAAGGAAATATATCCTTTTATTATTAGTGCTAACCTTTCAGAGAAAGAGGAAGAGAAATTATTCAAAACTCTAAAGAAGCGCCGTACTGCTATTGGATATACTCTTGATGATCTTAAGGGCATTAGTCCCACTCTATGTCCACACAAAATAAATTTGGAGGAAAATGCCAAACCAGTTATTGATCATGAACGACGGCTGAATCCTAAGATGAGAGAAGTGGTAAGAAAGGAAATATTAAAGCTCCTTGAGGCAGGTATAATTCATCCCGTTGCTGATAGTCACTTGTTAAGTCATGTCCATTGTGTCCCCACGAAGGGAGGTATTATTGTTGTTCCTAATGATAAAGATGAATTGATTCCTCAAAGAATTATTACAGGTTATAGGATGGTAGTTGATTTCTGCAAATTTAATAAGGCAACTAAAAAAGATCATTACCCCTTGCCTTTTATTGATAAAATGCTAGAAATATTATCCAAACACACACATTTTTGCTTTCTAGATGGTTACTCTAGCTTCTCTCAAATACCTGTGTCAGCTGATGATCAATCAAAGACCACTTTTACTTGCCCTTTCGGCACTTTTTCTTATAGACGTATGCCTTTTGGTTTATGTAATGCACCTGCTACCTTTAAAAGATGCATGATGGCTATATTCTGTGACTTCTGTGAAAAGATATGTGAGGTTTTCATGGACGATTTCTCCGTTTATGGATCCTCTTTTGATGATTGCTTAAGCAACCTTGATCGAGTTTTGCAGAGATGTGAAGAAACTAATCTTGTCTCGAATTGGGAGAAATGCCACTTTATGGTTAATGAAGGTATTGTCTTGGGGCATAAAATTTCCGAAAGAGGTATTGAAGTTGACAAAGCTAAAGTTGATGCTATTGAAAAGATGCCATGTCCCAAGGACATTAAAGGTATAAGAAGCTTCCTCGGTCACGCCATTTTTTATAGGAGGTTCATTAAGGACTTCTCAAAAATTTCTCGGCCTCTGACTAATCTATTACAAAAAGATATTCCTTTTGTCTTTGATGATGATTGCGTAGAAGCAATTGAAATACTTAAGAAAGCATTGATTTCTGCACCTACCGTTCAGCCACCTAATTGGAATTTACCCTTTGAAATTATGTGTGATTCTAGGGATTATGCTGTAGGTGTTGTTCTAGGGAAAAGAGTTGATAAGAAATTAAATTTTATTCAATATGCTAGTAAAACTCTAGACAATGCCCAGAGAAATTATGCTACCAATGAAAAAGAATTTTTAGCAGTTGTATTTACTTGTGATAAGTTTAGACCTTATATTGTTGATTCTAAAGTAACTATTCACACTGATCACGCTGCTATAAAATACCTTATGGAAAAGAAAGATGCTAAACCTAGACTTATTAGATGGGTTCTCTTGCTACAAGAATTTGATTTGCATATTATTGATAGAAAGGGAGCTGAGAACCCCGTCGCAGACAACTTGTCTAGGTTAGAGAATGTTCTTGATGACCCACGACCTATTGATCATATCTTTCCTAATGAACAATTAAATGTCATAAATGCTTCTCGAACTGCTCCATGGTATGTTGATTATGCTAATTATATTGTTGCTAAATTTATACCACCTAGCTTCACATACTAGCAAAAGAAAAAGTTCTTCTATGATTTGAGACATTACTGTTGGGATGACCCACATCTTTATAAAGGAGTAGATGGTGTTATTAGACATTGTGTACCTGAGCATGAACAGAAACAGATCCTATGCAAGTGTCACTCCGAGGCTTATGGAGGACACCATGCTGGAGGTAGAACTACACACAAGGTATTGCAATCCGGTTTTTATTGGCCTACTCTCTTCAACCATGCCCGTAAGTTTGTCTTTGTCTTGTGATGAATGTCAAAGAATTGTTAATATTAGTAGACGTCAATAAATTCCTATGAATTATTCACTTGTTATTGAACAATTTGATGTTTGGGGCTTTGATTATATGGGACCTTTTCCTTCCTCTAATGGGTATACACATATTTTAGTTGCTGTTGATTACGTTACTAAGTGAGTAGAAGCTATTCCAACTAGTAGTGCTGATCATAACACCTCTATTAAGATGCTTAAAGAAGTTATTTTCCCGAGGTTTGGAGTCCCTAGATATTTAATGACTGATGGTGGTTCACATTTTATTCATGGTGACTTTTGTAAAATGCTTGCTAAGTATGACGTTAATCATAGAATTGCATCTCCATATCACCCACAGTCTAGTGGTCAAGTAGAATTGAGTAACAGAGAGCTCAAATTAATTTTGCAAAAGACTGTTAATAGATCTAGAAAGAATTGGTCCAAGAAACTTGATGATGCATTATGGGCCTATAGAACTGCATATAAAAATCCTATGGGTATGTCTCCGTATAAAATGGTTTATGGTAAAGCATGTCACTTACCTCTTGAACTAGAACATAAGGCATATTGGGCCATTAAAGAGCTCAATTATGATTTCAAACTTGCCGGTGAGAAGAGGTTATTTGACATTAGCTCACTTGATGAATGGAGAACCCAGGCTTATGAAAATGCCAAACTATTTAAATAAAAAGTTATAAGATGGCATGATAAAAGGATACAAAAGTGTGAGTTTAATGTAGGTGATTATGTATTGCTATACAACTCTCGTTTAAGATTTTTTGCAGGAAAACTTCTCTCTAAATGGGAAGGTCCTTACGTTATCGAGGAGTTCTATCATTCCGGTGCCATAAAAATCAACAACTTCAAAGGCACAAATCTGAGGGTGGTGAATGGTTAAAGAATTAAACATTATATCTCAGGTAATCCTATAAATGTTGAAACCGTAACCCCGGAGGAATACATAAGCGAAACTTTCCAGAATGTTTCAGACTCCAAAAAGGAATAGGTATGTGGTACGGTAAGTAAACCCACTCCTAAACAGTTCTAGTAGCAATATTTCTCTGTTTTGGAATATATTTAATAAAATAGGAAAATAAGAAGCAGACCAGAAAGGACACGGGGCTCCCATGAGGGTGGGAGGCGCGCCCTACCCCCTGAGCATGCCCCCTGCCTCATGGGCACCGCGTGTGCTCTCCGGACTCTGTTTTCTTGCACGATACTTCTTTTGGTCGGTAAAAATTCATTATATAATCTCCCGAAGGTTTTGACCACCGTATCATGCAAATATCTCTTGTCTTTGTTTCGAGTTGTTTTCTGTCAAGGTTGTCAAGGCCAGGCATTATGTCGTTTCCCTCCTCCAACAATGGTGATAACGATGCTTGGCTAATGAAGATAGAGCTGAAGAGGGTAGAACCTATGGAGATCAACAAGGATGAAGGGATCAAGAAGGCCACGGAGGACCATGTCTCGGCAGCAGAAGACATCCTTCAACTTGATCACAATCTTCTTACCCAAACTGATATTGAAGCTTTCAAGATGATTGAGTTAGCTCGTATACAAAACAAGTATCTCACACGTGAAAATATTTTGTTGAAGGAGCACATCATCGCACTCAAGGGCATTATCCGCAAGTTGGAAGACCTCCTACACTCGATGTGCGACCATCCGTCATCACCAACGCCCTCTTCACCGATAAAGAAGCAGATATAATCACATTGGTATGGGCACTCCCCTTGGGAACTGCCAAGTTTGGGGGAGTGCCCCGATATCATATCACCATCACTTTTATATTTACTGTGTTTCTTAGTTCGATCCTTTTAGTAACAGCTTGATCTAGTAGAATAATGTTTTAGTATGATCTAGTTGTGAGTATTTCTTTATGATCCCCCTATGTAATCGAGTCCGTGAGCTATATAATAAAGATTAGTGTTGAGTCAAGGGCTAGATTATTTTGCTATGATCTTGAGGAAATTAAATAAAATAAAAGAGAAGAAATAAAAATAAATAAAGAGGTCATATGTATCTTATGGAGAGTAATGAGCTCACATATAAAGAGTATGATGAATAAAAGTTGTTGAGAGTTGACAAACATAGTTTTGGTCATCGTTGCAATGAATAAGAAGTAATAAAGAAAGAGAGGTTCACATATAAATATACTATCTTGGACATCTTTTATGGTTGTGAGCACTCATTAAAGTATGACATGCTAAGAGTTGACGTTGGACAAGGAAGACAACGCAATGGGTTATGTTTTCTTTCATATAGGATAAATTATATTTTCATGGATCATCCAACATGTTGAGCTTGCCTCTCCCTCTCATGCTAGCCAATTTCTTTGCACCAAGTAGAGATACTACTTGTGCTTCCAAATATCCCTAAACCCAGTTTTGCCATGAGAGTCCACCATATCTACCTATGGATTGAGTAAGATCCTTCAAGTAAGTTGTCATCGGTGCAAGCAATAAAAATTGCTCTCTAAATATGTATGATTTATTAGTGCGGAGAAAATAAGCTTTATACGATCTTGTGATATGGAAGAAATAAAAGCGATGGACTGCATAATAAAGGTCCATATAACAAGTGGCAATATAAAGTGACGTTCTTTTGCATTAATATTTCGTGCATCCAACCATAAAAGCGCATGAAAACCTCTGCTTCCCTCTGTGAAGGGCCTATCTTGTACTTTTATCTTCTACCTTACATAAGAGTCATGGTGATCTTCACCTTTCATTTTTGCATTTTATCCTTTGGCAAGCACAATGTGTTGGAAAGATCCTGATATATATAGCTAATTGGATGTGAGTCTCCATGAACTATTATTGTTGACATTACCCTTGAGGGAAAACACTGGGAGGCAAAACTATAAGCCCCTATCTTTCTCTGTGTCTGATTAAAACATCATACCCATAAATATTGCGCGAGTGTTAGCAATTGTGAAAGACTAAAGGATGGTTAAGTATGTGGACTTGCTGAAAAGCTCTTATATTGACTCTTTCCTATGTTATGATAAATTGCAATTGCCTCAATGACTGAGAATAGAGTTTGTTGGTCCTCAATGAAGTATAGGATTCATACTTGAAATTGTGATTGAATTGTTACTTTAGCATAAGAGATCATATGACAATATATATATATATATATGTGTTGCTATTCTAAGAATGATCATGATGCCTTCATGTCCGTATTTTATTTTTATCAACTCCTCTATCTCTAAACATGTGGACATATTTTTCGATTTCGGCCTTCGCTTGAGGACAAGCGAGGTCTAAGCTTGGGGGAGTTGATACATCCATTTTGCATCATGCTTTTACATCGATATTTATTGCATTATGGGCTCTTATTACACATTATGTCACAATACTTATGCCTATTTTCTCGTATTTTACGAGGTTTACATGAAGAGGGAGAATGCCGGCAGCTGGGATTCTGGGCTGGAAAAGGAGCAAATATTAGAAACCTATTCTGCACAGCTCCAAAAGTCCTGATACTTCACGGAAGCCATTTCCAGATTATATAAAAACTACTCAGCATAAGAAGTTCCAGAGGGGGGCCACACCCTGGCCACGAGGGTGGGGGCACGCCCCCTGCCTCGTGGGCCCCCTGGTGGCCCTCTGATGCCCATCTTCTGCTATATGGAGTCTTTCATTGAGGAAAAAATCATAAGCAAGCTTTCGGGATGAGACTCCGCTGCCACGAGGCGGAACCTTGGCGGAACCAATCTAGGGCTTTAGTAGAGCTGTTCTGCCGGGGAAACTTCCCTCTGGGAGGGGGAAATCATCACCATCGTCATCACCAACGATCCTCTCATCGGGAGGGGGTCAATCTCCATCAACATCTTCACCAGCACCATCTCATCTCAAACCCCAGTTCATCTCTTGTATCCAATATTTGTATCCAAACCTCAGATTGGTACCTGTGGGTTGCTAGTAGTGTCGATTACTCCTTATAGTTGATGCTAGTTGGTTTACTTGGTGGAAGATCATATGTTCAGATCCATTATGCATATTAATACCCCTCTAATTATGAACATGAATATGCTTTGTGAGTAGTTACGTTTGTTCGTGAGGACTTGGGAGATATCTTGCTATTAGTAGTCATGTGAATTTGGTATTCGTTCAATATTTTGATGAGATGTATGTTGTCATCCCTCTAGTGGTGTCATGTGAACATTGACTAAATGACACTTCACCATTGTTTGGGCATAGTGGGAGGCATTGGGAAGTAACAAGTAGATGATGGGTTGCTAGAGTGACAGAAGCTTAAACCCTAGTTTATGCGTTGCTTCGTAAGGGGCTGATTTGGATCCATATGTTTCATGCTATGGTTAGGTTTACCTTAATACTTCTGTTGTAGTTGCGGATGCTTGCAATAGGTGTTAATCATAAGTGGGATGCTTGTCAAAGTAGAGACAGTACCCAAGCTCCGGTCCACCCACATATAAGATTATCAAAGTACTGAACGTGAATCTTATGAGCATGATGAAAACTAGCTTGACGATAATTCCCATGTGTCATCGGGAGCGCTTTCCTTTATATAAGAGATTGTCCAGGCTTGTCCTTTCCCACAAAAAGGATTGGGCCATCTTGCTGCACCTTATTTACTTTTATTACTTGCTACTCGTTACAAATTACCATATCACAAAACTATCTGTTACCGATAATTTCAGTGCTTGCAGAGAATACCTTGCTGAAAACCACTTATAATTTCCTTCTGCTCCTCGTTTGGTTCGACACTCTTACTTATAGATAGGACTACGATAGATCCCCTATACTTGTGGGTCATCAACGGGCGGGGTCTCGAATGCCTACTCGCACGTACGTACGGCCAGGGCTCATGTACATGGCTGGGTCGGAACGGAGAAACAGCATCGTCGTCGTGTTGATGGCGAGCCAACCAGCTGGGTCGGAACGGAATGCATCGTCGTGTTCATCGGGAGGGCTTGGACGGAATAGCCGATGGAAACAAGGCCTGGCGTACCGCAGAACGGAGGAAACGGCCTTGTGTTCGACTGGCCATGTTCGAAACGGGATCCTGTTCATCGGGAGGGGTCTGGCGTACCGCAAAACGGAGGAAACTGACCTCCTACAATTGAAACGGGGGTCCTGTTGATCGGGAGGGGTGTGGAGTACCGCAAAACGGCGGAAACAGACTTGTGTTGGAGCGCTACAGTCGAAACGGGGGTCCTGTTCATCGGGAGGTGTGTGGCGTACAGCAAAACGGGACTCCACGGGATATTGTTCATGTCCACCGTCGACCCCCTCCAGCCTCCATAGGCTATTGTTCATCCACCGTCGGCCTCCTCTAGCCTCCACCTGCGACTGTTCATCCACGGGCTCCTGTTCATCCAGCCTCCACCGCGTGCTACTCCACTGGCTAATGTTCAACCAGCCCTCTCCACGGGCTCCTATTCAACCACCCCTTCACGGGCTACTGTTCATCCTGCCCTCCACCATCTACTGTTCATCTTGCCCTCCACGGGGTGGTCCTGTACATCCTGCCCTCCACGGGGTCCTGTTCATCCAGCCCTAATCGGCTCGATCGATCGGGGTACTGTTCATCCAGAGGCAACAACACAGGGTCCTGTTCATCCACCCCCACCGAGAACTGTTCATCCAACCCCCCCGCAACGCTCACTGTTCATCCAAAGGCAGCATCGATCGGCTTCAGTTAGCAGTAGTAGCGAAGGAATCACTCGATCGGGTTCAGTTAACAGCCATCGATCGATCGCTTGGGTTCAGTAATGTGTAGCCTGCAGTGCAATCGCTCGGGTTCAGTTAGAGCCCAATGCCTTGCTCGGGATCAGTTAGAGCCCAACGCCTCGCACACGCGCGCGTACGTATGAGAGAAACATGCATCGCTCGACCCCCGACCACTCACCGTAACCGGGGACTCCCCGATATTTTCCATGCCCTCACTTCTACCACGGTTTTTTTCGTCATGGACTGCCCAAAGAATGTCATGTAGCTGCGCCTCCGGCCCGCCCAGGACGAAAAGCCCATTTTCTGTCATGATTTTTTGCCATAGAAGTAGGACCCCATCACATCTGTGATGATACCGGGTTTTGTCACAATTATTGTCATAGAAGTGTCATAAGTATGACAACATTTTTTCGTTCGGCCCAAAATGTCACAGATGTGTCTTTTTTTTGTAGTGCACCACCATAGGGGGGAGAGAGACCATCCACATCCTCACCAGCTCATAAAAACACACGAACACACCTCCTGAGGTTGTTCTTCCCCTGTACTAGTTCATCCTCAGCCCACCACGAGGCTAATCAACCACAAAGCAGGAGTAGGGTATTACACCGCAAGGTAGCCCGAACCTGGGTAAACTGCCTTGTCCCATTCTTTTCCAGTTCATCGAGCAAGGCCGTGAGGTTGACGACTTGGCAGACTAGGGAGATTGAGTTCTTCGCACACACCCTAGAGTTCGAATCTATCTTAGGTCTGTGGAGCCCTGAATCCAACATTTGACGTGCCTGGTAGGGGTGCATCGAAGATTCACCTCCTCACCTATTGTACCCTGCACATGCCGTTCAGCTCTCATGGTGGGCGCCGCTCCACCGGCTGAGCCGCCGAGTGCGTTCGGAGGCACCATGGGCCACCGGGCTTTCACCCCCGCCTTGCGGCGAGTGCAGTAGCCACCCAAGTTCTGGCTGGAGCTGCCGCCTCTATACGACGGCACGGCGGATCTCGCAGGATTTCTCCACGTGTATACGAGGGCTATTTGGGTGGATGACGGCGATGACAAGGCCATGGTGAGCTTGCTCCTGATGGCCCTTACGGGTGTGCTGCGTGCCTGGCTCCTGGGATTGCTGGAGTCTTTAGTGGCCTCCTGGGAGGAGCTGCGCGGCCTCTCCATCGCACGCTTCGCGGCGCTAGTGCCCCACGTCATCGCGGCCCTCCTTTGCAGCTCGCATGCGCTCGCCTCGGACCGCCATGTCAAGCAGTTCTTCCGCCAGATGGGCGCCACCCACACGCAGTGGGGAGCTCCTCCGGGCTAGGTGGCGCCTAAGGCCGACCTCACCATCGACTCAAGGGACCACCCCATGACCACGGCCGGCACCGGCGTGCTCCCAATGCCCTGCACCCCCACCATCTGCAACGTAGTGGTCACGGCCAGGACCATCATCAATGGCGGCGCCGGCCTCAATGTCCTCTCTGCGGAAGCATTTAGCCTACTTCATGTGCCCTACCGATGGCTCCTCCCCACCAAGCCATTCTCTGGGGTTCTTGATGGCTCCACCTGCCCTCTAGGACAGATCTGCCTCCCTGTCACCTTTGGCACACGCGACAACCACCGCACCGAGCTCATCGACTTCGACATCGCCCGCATCAGCCTCCCGTACAACTCCATTCTTGGGTACTCGGCCTTGGCCAAGTTCATGGCGGCAACCCATCCTGGCTACAACCTCATGAAGATGTCGGGAAGCAGCGGTATCCTCACCATGGCGGGGGACACCAAGGATGCGCTCTCGACCCTCAAGCTCGCCTTCAGGGCCACGGCGGCTGTGCGGCCTAGCGGGGAAGGCGCTCCGGAGGGCCTGTGGGCTGCGCCAGCAGAGAAGAAGCAATTGTCCTCTCAGGAAAGGGCCGAGATGAAGCAGGTGCCGATCGACGAAGACGGAGGATCAGACTCTACCTTACCATAGGAGCTAGCCTCCCCCCAGACCAGGAAGAAGCACTGGTCAGCTTCCTCCGTGTGAACAAGGACGTGTTTGCATGGGAGGTGGAAGACCTGGTCGGGGTTCCGCGTAGAGTAAGCGAGCACCACCTGATGGTGTGCCCCAATGCACGCCAAGTGAAGCAGAAGGCATAGAGGCAAGCCCAGGAGAAGTAGTCGTTTATGATCCAATAGACCCACAAGCTACAAGAAGTCAGCGTCATTCGAGAAGTGCGGCACCCAGACTGGCTCGCGAATCTAGTCATCGTCCCCAAGAATGGCGGGAAAGAGCGCATATGGGCCGATTTCACCAATCTCAACAAGGCTTTCCCTCAGGACCCTTTCCCTCTTCCGCGCATCAACCGGATCGTTGACTCCACCGCCGAGTGCGATTTACTGTGCTTCCTGGACGCCTTCTCGAGCTATCATCAAATTAAGATGGCGGTGCAAGATGTTGAGAAGATGGCTTTTTTGCCCCGTGATGGGTGTACTGCTACACCTGCATGTCGTTTGGGCTGCGCAATGTAGGAGCAACCTTCCAATGGTTGATGCATATCACCCTAGGCCAGCAGCTCGGGTGGAACGCTGAGGCGTACGTCGATGACATAGTGGTGAAATCTTGGGAAGCAAGGACCCTTACCAAAGATTCGGAGGAGACGTTCACTAGCCTACACAAAATGAACTTGCGGCTCAACCCGGAGAAATGTCTGTTTGGCGTCCCGTCTGGCAAGCTCCTGGGTTTCCTGGTGTCGCACAGAGGGATCTAGGCCAACCCAAAGACGGTCAAGGCCATAGAAAGGATGAGTCCGCCGCAAACCCTGAAGGAGATGCAGAAGCTGGCGGGCTGCGTAACCTCGCTCAGGCGTTTCATCTCCAAGCTAGGAGAGCGCACCCTCCCCTTCTTCAAGCTGACAAAAAAGAAAGGCCCGTTCGAGTGGACTCTGATGGCTGATGCATCCTCCCAAGATCTCAAGAGATACCTCAGCAGCCTGCTGGTGATGGTAGCACCATGCCCTCTTGAACCCTTGGTGCTCTACCTGGCCACCACGCCTCACTCTGCCAGCACAGCACTGGTGGCGGTTCGGGAGGAGCGTCTAGCCAAGGGCTCGTGGAGCAGCACTTCACACCTGATCCAGACGTGGCAGCCCCAGGACGGTGCTCCTGCGGCCTTTGCTACCCCAACGAATGACCAAGCTCCTCAAGATAGCGCTCCTGAGGCCTCGGTCGCCCCAAGAGATGACCAAGTTCCTCTAGACGACACTCCCAAGGCCTCGGCTACCCCAACAAATGACCAAGCTTCTGAGATCCCCCGATCTCAGGAGGTGTAGGACCCCACCGACGCCTCCACCCTCGTCGAACACCCGGTGTACTTCGTCAGCACAATGCTGCGCGATGCGCGGATACGCTATCCCATGCTGCAAAAGCTTTTGCTTGCCCTCTTTGTCGCCTCCCGAAAGCCGCGTCACTACTTCCAAGGCCACCCCATCAAAGTTGTCTCATCTTACCCCCTGGAGAGGGTGCTCCGGAGCCCAGACGCCGTAGGAAGGGTCGCCGAATGGAACATCGAACTACATGCATTCTAGTTGGAGTTCAGCACCACCAAGATCATCAAGGGCACGACCCTTGCCGATTTCGTGGAGGAATGGACCGACGTCCCCGACCAGGAAGTGTGCAGGACCGTTCTCTTGCGCCCATAAATGAAGCGCCGAATGGTTGGGTCATGTACTTTGATGGTGCATTCGTGCATCAGAGCGCGGGGGCTTGAGCCGTGCTCATCTGACCCACCCAGGACAAGCTCTACTACGCCGTGCAGCTCTGCTTCGAGCATGCCGAGAAGGCCTCCAATAACATCGCGGAACACGAAGGCCGGATCGCCGGCCTCAAGGCTGCGACAGCATTGGGGGTGAGGCGCCTCACCATTAAGGGCGACTCCCAGCTCCTTGTCAACTCCTCAAACAAGGCGTACAAGCCAAAGGATGAGCACATGGAGGCATACCTCGAGGAGGTACGCAAAATTGAGAAATGATTCTTGGTCTTGGAGTTGCAGCACGAGTCACGTGGCCTGAACAAGGAGGCAGACGACATTGCCAAGACGGCATCCCGGTGTCTACCTTAGGAGTCAGGCATCTTTGAGGAGCGGCTCTTCAAGCCATCGGCAGCTCCTCCCGTCGCGGGCCCATCTTCGCTTCAAGAGGAGCTTCCCCCAACACCCCTCTCAGGCGCCCCAGCTTGCGGCCCGGCCTCGGGATCCCGCTTGCTCCTTGCGCACGAGCCTTAGGAGGGGTGCTAGACTGAGGAGTTCAAGGCGTACCTACTCCAGGGCACCTTGCCGGAGAAGGAGGAAGACGCGGAGCGTGTGGCCCGCCAGGCCACTTCATACTGCATCCAGGACGGTGAGCTCTACCGAAAACGACCAAACAATGTTTATCTACGATGCATCTCCAGGGAGCAGGGATGCGAGCTGTTGGCCGACATACACGACAGGGACTGCGGGCATCACTCCTCATCACGCACCCTCGTGGGCAAGGCATTCCGCAGTGGGTTCTACGGGCCCACGACGCCCAATGATGCTATCGAGATGGTAAGATCCTGTCACGCCTGTCAGTTCCATGCCAAGCAGATCCGTCGGCCCGCTCATTGCCTCCAGACTATCCCACTCTCATGGTCGTTCGTGGTCTGGGGGCTGGACATCCTGGGCCCATTCCCCCGAGCGCCCGGGGCTACCGCTACCTATACATCACCATCGATAAGTTCACCAAGTGGGTGGAGGTGGAGGTCATCCGCACCATCCCGGCCGACTCGTCCATCAAGTACATTAGGGGCGTCATGGGTTGTTTCGGGGTTCTAAATCGCATCATCACCAAAAATGGCTTGCAGTGCACCAACAAACTTTTCAAAACATTTTGTGCTAACCTTTGGAACACAGATATGCTACGCTTCGGTGGCACACCCTCGGAGCAATGGCTAGGCTGAGCGCGCCAACGCAGAGGTCCTAAGAGGCCTCAAGGCAAGGACCTTAAAGAAGAAGAGGCGTACGGTAGGGGCTGGCTCGATGAACTCCAGTTCATGGTGTGGTCCATCCACACCACCGAGACCAAGCCGAAGGGCGAGACTCCATTCTTCCTCATCTACGGAGCTGAAGCGGTTCTCCCTCACGAGGTCAGGCATCGCTCCACACGGGTCTTGGCATTTGACGAGGCACGCCAGGATGCCTCATGGGGTATGGACCTCATGCTGGGGGAGGAACGCTGCCGCCAAGCCTCGCTCCGAGCAGCGAGGTACCAGCAGGCGCTGCACAAGTACCACTGCTGCAGCGTCTGCTCTAGGACGCTCGAGGTGGGTGATCTCGTCTTGAGGCGGGTGCTCGCTAGGGAAGGGCTTCACAAGCTCTCACCCATGTGGGAGGGCCTGTTCAGGATCGCCCGTGTGTCCAGGCCTGGCACCGCGTGCCTGGAGACGCGGGACGGGATCCCCTTCCAGAACGCCTGGAACATCCAGCACCTCCGGAAGTTCAACCCTTGAAGAAGTCCTCACGCATGTGAAAGTCTCTGCTCGTGACACTCTCGCATAATAATGAGTTGGGGTTGTACACGCCCAGAGTCTCCTGAGTGCCTGATACGTCTCCAATGTATCTACAATTTTTGACTGCTCCAAGCTATATTATCTACTGTTTTGAATGTTTATGGGCTTTATTATACACATTTATATCATTTTTGGGACTAACCTATTAACCCAGAGCCCAGTGCCAGTTTCTGTTTTTACCTTGTTTTAGGGTTTCGAAGAAATGGAAAATCAAACGGAGTCCAATTGACCTGAAACCTCACGAAACTTATTTTTGGATCAGAAGAAGCTCGGGAGACTTGGAGTCCATGTAAGGGGAGCTTCGAGGAAGCCACGAGGTAGGGGGGCGCGCCCTCCAGCCTCGTGGGCCCCTTGTGGCACCCGTGACGTACTTCTTCCGCCTATATATCTCCATATACCCTAAAAACATCCATGAGCACAATATATCGGGAGTTCCGCCGCGAGAAGCCTCCGTAGCCACCGAAAACCAATCTAGACCCGTTCCGGCACCCTGCCGGAGGGGACAATCCCTCTCCGGTAGCCATCTTCATCATCCCGGTGCTCTCCATGACGAGGAGGGAGTAGTTCTCCCTTGGGGCTGAGGGTATGTAGTAGCTATGTGTTTGATCTCTCTCTCTCTCTCTCGTGTTCTTGAGGTGATACGATCTTGAAGTATCGCGAGCTTTGCTATTATATTTGGATCCTATGATGTTTCTTCCCCCCCCTCTACTCTCTTGTAATTGATTGAGTTTCCCTTTGAAGTTATCGTATCAGATTGAGTCTTTAAAGATTTTAGAACACTTGATGTATGTCTTGCCGTGCGTATCTGTAGTGACAATGGGATACCACGTGATTCACTTGATGTATGTTTTGGTGATTAACTTGCGGGTTCCTCCCATGAACCTATGCATAGGGGTTGGCACATGTTTTCGTCATGATTCTCCGGTAGAAACTTTGGGGCACTCTTTGAGGTTCTATGTGTTGGTTGAATAGATGAATCTGAGATTGTGTGATGCATATCATATAATCATACCCACGGATACTTGAGGTGACATTGGAGTATCTAGGTGACACTAGGGTTTTGGTTGATTTGTGTCTTAAGGTGTTATTCTAGTACGAACTCTAGGGCTGTTTGTGACACCTATAGGAATAGCCCAACGGATTGATTGGAAAAAATAACTTTGAGGTGGTTTCGTACCCTACCATAATCTCTTCGTTCGTTCTCCGCTATTAGTGACTTTGTAGTGACTCTTTGTTGCATGTTGAGGGATGGTTATGTGATCCAATTATGTTATTATTGTTGAGGGAACTTGCACTAGTGAAAGTATGAACCCTAGGCCTTGTTTCAACGCATTGCAATACAGTTTACACTCACTTTTATCATTAGTTACCTTGCTTTTTTATATTTTCAGATTACAAAAACCTTTATCTACTATCCATATACCACTTGTATCACCATCTCTTCGCCGAACTAGTGCACCTATACAATTTACCATTGTATTGGGTGTGTTGGGGACACAAGAGACTCTTTGTTATTTGGTTGCAAGGTTGCTTGAGAGAGACCATGTTCATCGTACGCCTCCTACGGATTGATAAACCTTAGGTCATCCACTTGAGGGAAATTTTCTACTGTCCTACAAACCTCTGCACTTGGAGGCCCAACAACGTCTACAAGAAGAAGGTTGTGTAGTAGACATCAAGCTCTTTTCTGGCGCCGTTGCCGGGGAGGTTAGCGCTTGAAGATATATCTTTAGATCTGGCAATCGAGTCTTTTAGTTTCTTGTTTTATCACTAGTTTAGTTTATAAAAGAAAACTATAAAAAATGGGATTGAGTTTGTCTCATACGCTTTACCTTTTTAATATATTTCATAAGTATGATGGAAAGAAAATTGTGCTCAAGTGCTAGAAGAAAAATCTATAAAATGTTTGGCACTAAATCTTTGAATGATGAGCTGATTGCAATGTTGTTAGTACGAATTCTTTGAATATCCATGATACTAATGATGATTGCACTAGTGATGATGTCTCCTATAAACATGTCAATTTTTGTGGAGTACATTGGGTTTGTACGAACACACCAAATAGGGAAGATAGATATTGCAAGAGGCATAAGTACATAGAAACTGAACTGTTGCAAGAAAGTCTTGATGATTGTGCTGAAAAATTCAATATTTTTCGTGCCCCTTATGAAATCTGCAATGAACATGGTCATTTAAATCTCCAATGCAAATTGTTTCATGACCGAATTGTATCCAAAAATTGTGATAATTTGATTACCATTGAGCATCATAAAGAGCTTAGTCTTCTCTTGCGGTATGAGGAAATGAAACGTATAACTGAGGGTATTCCAAAGTTTAATCTTGATATATTTCTTGATTTTGATCTAGAGAAAATTTATATGTATTGTGCGGTGAATTGTATTGAAAATCCTTATATTGCCAACTACATAAAGAAAAGAAAACAAATAGAAGATGATGAGAATACTAATGAAACGGAAGAGGCTTCCCAATACCCTCCTATTATTTCTTGTTATGAATCAGGTAACGAGGAGGAGCCTCCTATTCAACCAATCTCATTAATAAGGAGCTCCAAAAAGAGGATTGAACCCACACATGATCTGGTGAAGAAGAAGAAAAGAAAAAGGAAGAGAGGTAAAAAGATATCTCTCTCAAATAATGCTGCTCCTATTACTATTGTGCCTCATGAAAATATAATTGTGGAAGATAATGATACTTCTTATGATCTTGAAAATCTTTTTGGCACTTGCTTGGAAGAATATGATAATTGCTATACTATTGGTGCTATCCATACTATTAATGATGAGAGTGATTATGCTTATGATATGAAAAGGCCCAAGCTTGGGGATGCTATGTTTGATGAAGATGATGTTTTTGAGAATATATTTTCTGCAATTAATGTTTGTCCCAAGCTTGGGGAAGCTATGATTAATGAAGATGATATTTTTAGTCTCCCAAGTTTTGATATGCAACTATATAATGATGATAGCATGCCTCCTACTTATGTTGATTATTGTGATGATACTTATGCTATAAAAAGTATTGATTATATTTATAAAACTTGTCATGATTATGATTACCCCTTCTCTGAACATTACTCTTTTAATGTGGAAACAATTTATAGTATTCGAGTTTCCTATGATACTCCCACTATTCAGAATGAGAAGAACTTTGCTTATGTGTGGAGTAGTAAAAATTCTATGCTTGTAGATCATGAAAAGAATGCTTTAGGTGCAGTTTAGATTGTTGAATTAATTCATGATGCTACTGAAAATTATTATGAGGGCGGAATATATGCTTGTAGGAATTGCAATAATATCAAGTTTCCTCTCTATGTGCTTAAAGTTTTGAAGTTATGCTTGTTTTGCCTTCCTATGCTAGTTGATTATTGTTCCCATAAGTTGTTTGCTCAAAAAATCCCTATGAATTGGAAGTTGGTTAGGCTTAAATATGCTAGTCATATTCTTCATGATGCTCTCTTTATGTTCCAATTCTTATCCTTTATGTGAGCATCATTGAAATCATCATGCCTAGCTAGGGGCGTTAAACGATAGCGCTTGTTGGGAGGCAACCCAATTTTATTTTTGTTCCTTGCTTTTTGTTCCTGTTTAGTAATAAATAATTCATCTAGCCTCTGTTTAGATGTGGTTTTATGCTTTTAATTAGTGTTTGTGCCAAGTAGAACCTTTGGGAAGACTTGGGGGAAGTCTTTATGATCATGCTGTAAAAAACAGAAACTTTAGCACTCACAAGAATTGCTGCCGTTTTTATTTAGAAAGTGATATTTAGTTAATTATTTTTTCAGACGATTAATAGATAAATTCCTCAGGTTCATAAATTTATTTGAGAATTTTATGAGTTTCAGAATTATATGTTTGATCCAGATTACTACAGACTGTTCTGTTTTTGACAGATTCTGTTTTTCATGTGTTGTTTACTTATTTTGATGAATCTATGGCTAGTAAAAGAGTTTATAAACCATAGAGAAGTTGGAATACAGTAGGTTTAAAACCAATATAAATAAAGAATGAGTTCATTACAGTACCATGAAGTGGTGATTTATTTTTTCTTATACTAACGGAGCTTACGAGTTTTCTGTTAAGTTTTGTGTTGTGAAGTTTTCAAGTTTTGGGTAAAGATTCGATGTATTATGGAATAAGGACTGTCAAGACCCTAAGCTTGGGGATGCCAAAGGCACCCCAAGGTAATATTCAAGGACAACCAAAATCCTAAGCTTGGGGATTCCCCGGAAGGCATCCCCTCTTTCGTCTTCATTCATCGGTAACTTTACTTGGAGCTATATTTTTATTCGCCACATGATATGTGATTTGCTTGGAGCGTCATTTTATTTTATTTATTTTTTCTTGCTGTTTGAATAAAATACCAAGATCTGAAATTCTTAAATGTTAGAGAGTCTTCACATAGTTGCATAATTATTCGACCACTCATTGATCTTCACTTAAATCTTTTGGAGTAGTTTGTTGTTGCTCTAGCGCTTCACTTATATCCTTTTAGAGCACGGGGGTGGTTTTATTTTGTAGAAATAGATGAACTATCAGGCTTCACTTATATCATTTTGAGAGTCCTAAACATCATGGTAATTTGCTTTGGTTATGAATTTAGTCCTAATATGATGGGCATCCAAGAGGGATATAATAAAAACTTTCATATAAAGTGCATTGAATACTATGAGAAGTTTGATGCTTGATGATTGTTTTGAGATATGAAGATGGTGATATTATATAGAGTCATGCTAGTTGAGTAGTTGTGAATTTGAGAAATACTTGTGTTGAAGTCTGTGATTCCCGTAGCATGCACGTATGGTGAACCGTTATGTGTTGAAGTCGGAGCATGATTTATTTATTGATTGTCTTCCTTATGAGTGGCGGTCGGGGACGAGCGACGGTGTTTTCCTACCAATCTATCCCCCTAGGAGCATGCGCGTAGTACTTTGCAATAAGTATGTGAGTTCTTTATCACTAATGTTGAGTCCATGGATTATACGCACTCTCACCCTTCCACCATTGCTAGCCTCTCTAGTACCATGCAACTTTCGCCGGTACCATAAACCCACCATATACCTTCCTCAAAACAGCCACCATACCTACCTATTATGGCATTTCCATAGCCATTCCGAGATATATTTCCATACAACTTTTCACCATTCTGTTTATTATGACACGCTCCATCATTGTCATAGTGCTATGCATGATCATGTAGTTGACATTGTATTTGTGGCAAAGCCACCGTTCATAATTCTTTCATACATGTCACACATGCATCATTGCACATCCCGGTACACCGCCGAAGGCATTCATATAGAGTCATATTTTGTTCTAAGTATCGAGTTGTAATTGTTGAGTTGTAAGTAAATAAAAGTGTGATGATCATCATTATTAGAGCATTGTCCCAGTAAGGAAAGGATGATGGAGGCTATGATTCCCCCACAAGTCGGGATGAGACTCCGGACAAAAATAAATAAATAAAAGAGGCCAAAGAAGTCCAAATAAAAAAAGAGAGAAAAGAGGCCATAAAAATAGAGAAAGTCCCAAAAAATAAAAAAAATGAGAGAAAAAGAGAGAAGGGGCAATGCTACTATCCTTTTACCACACTTGTGCTTCAAAGTAGCACCATGATCTTCATGATAGAGAGTCTCCTATGTTGTCACTTTCATATACTAGTGGGAATCTTTCATTATAGAACTTGGCTTGTATATTCAAATCATGGGCTTCCTCAAAATGCCCTAGGTCTTCGTGAGCAAGCAAGTTGGATGCAGACCCACTAGTTTCTTTTGTTGAGCTTTCATACACTTATAGCTCTAGTGCATTCGTTGCATGGCAATCCCTACTCACTCACATTGATATCTATTGATGGGCATCTCCATAGCCCGTTGACACACCTAGTTGATGTGAAACTATCTTCTCCCTTTTTGTCTTCTCCACAACCACCCTTCTATTCCACCTATAGTGTTATATCCATGGCTCACGCTCATATATTGCGTGAAGATTGAAAAAGTTTGAGAACATCAAAAGTATGAAACAATTTCTTGGCTTGTCATCGGGGTTGTGCATGATTTCAATATTTTGTGTGGTGAAGATAGAGCATAGCCAGACTATATGATTTTATAGGGATAGCTTTCTTTGGCCATGTTATTTTGAGAAGACATGATTGCTTAGTTTGTATGCTTGAAGTATTATTGTTTTTATGTCAATATGAACTTTTATCTTGAGTCTTTCGGATCTGAATATTCATGCCAAAATTAAGAAGAATTACATTGAAATTATGCCAAGTAGCACCCCGCATCAAAAATTCTGTTTTTATCATTTACCTACTCGAGGACGAGCAGGAATTAAGCTTGGGGATGCTGATACATCTCCAACGTATCTATAATTTTTGATTGATCCATGCTATATTATCTACTATTTTGAATGTTAATGGGCTTTATTATACACTTTTATATCATTTTTGGGACTAACCTATTAACCCAGAGCCCAGTGCCAGTTTCTGTTTTTACCGTGTTTTAGGGTTTCGAAGAAAAGGAAAATCAAACGGAGTGCAATTGACCTAAAACTTCACGGAACTTATTTTTGGATCAGAAGAAGTCCGGGAGACTTGGAGTCCACATAAGGGGAGCGTCGAGGAAGCCACGAGGTAGGGTGGCGCGCCCACCCCCCTGGGCGCCCTCCACCCTCATGGGCCCCTCGTGCCCCCCCTGACGTACTTCTTCCGCCTATATATCTCCATATACCCTAAAAACATCCGAGAGCACAATAGATCGGGAGTTCTGCCGCCAGAAGCCTCTGTAGACACCGAAAACCAATCTAGACCCGTTCCGGCACCCTGCCATAGGGGGCAATCTCTCTCCGGTGGCCATCTTCATAATCCCGGTGCTCTCCATGATGAGGAGGGAGTAGTTCTCCCTCGGGGCTGAGGGTATGTACCAGTAGCTATGTGTTTGATCTATCTTTCTCTCTCTCTCGTGTTCTTGAGGTGATACGATCTTGATGTATCGCGAGATTTGCTATTATATTTGGATCCTATGATGTTTCTTCCCCCTCTACTCTCTTGTGATGGATTGAGTTTCCCCTTTGAAGTTATCTTATCGAATTGAGTCTTTAAAGATTTGAGAACACTTGATGTATGTCTTGCCGTGCGTATCTGTGGTGACAATGGGATACCACGGGATTCACTTGATATATGTTTTGGTGATCAACTTGCGGGTTCCGCCCATGAACCTATGCATAGGGGTTGGCACACGTTTTCGTCGTGATTCTCCGGTAGAAACTTTGGGTCACTCTTTGAGGTTCTATGTGTTGGTTGAATAGATGAATCCGAGATTGTGTGATGCATATCATATAATCATACCCATGGATACTTGAGGTGACATTGGAGTATCTAGGTGACATTAGGGTTTTGGTTGATTTGTGTCTTAAGGTGTTATTCTAGTACGAACTCTAGGGCTGTTTGTGAAACCTATAGGAATAGCCCAACGGAGTGATTGGATAGAATAACTTTGAGGTGGTTTCGTACCCTACCATAATCTCTTCGTTCGTTCTCCGCTATTAGTGACTTTGGAGCGACTCTTTGTTGCATGTTGAGGGATAGTTATGTGATCCAATTATGTTATTATTGTTGAGGGAACTTGCACTAGTGAAAGTATGAACCCTAGGCCTTGTTTCAACGCCTTGCAATACTGTTTACACTCACTTTTATCATTAGTTACCTTGCTGTTTTTATATTTTCAGATTACAAAAACCTTTATCTACTATCCATATACCACTTGTATCACCATCTCTTCACCGAACTAGTGCACCTATACAATTTACCATTGTATTGGGTGTGTTGGGGACACAACAGACTCTTTGTTATTTGGTTGGAGGGTTGCTTGAGAGAGACCATCTTCCTCCTACGCCTCCTACGGATTGACAAACCTTAGGTCATCCACTTGAGGGAAATTTGCTACTATCCTACAAATCTCTGCACTTGAATGCCCAACAACATCTACAAGAAGAAGGTTGTGTAGTAGACATCAGTGCCGCCCCTGGCCCTCATGGGGGCTCCCACCTGTCCTAGTGGAGGCCACATGCTCCGCACTGGTAGGAAGACAAGAAGACTAGTTTCGGTGCGGGATGCGGCTGTTCTTTTTCTTGCTTTCTGTAGTTGGTTTGCAACTTCTTGAATGAAAATTGGAGCTTTCATGTCTTTCGTTCACAAGGGTTGGAAAATTTCTCTCTTTTCATTCGCCTCCCCAATCTTGTTTTAGGAAGAGCAGCAGTTGCCCATCTCTCTTCCTTACATGTCCCGTGCGCGGGGGCTGGATACGGTGTGCGCGCCTGGGCTCGCCCACGACCACACCTTGCTGAAGCCCTGCTACCTTGGGCTTCAGCGTCTTTATCCTCGTGGGACACTCTTAGAGGAACTTGCGGGCATGCGCATCCTCTCAAGTCCGTGCCTCTGGGCATCATGACGTGACGTGCTAGCCACGGCCAACCCATGCTCGGGGGCTCATGCGAGGTGAGACGAGATGCCTCATGAGGTCTTCTGACCCCGCAGCGGCAGGGCGTCTCCTGAGGCTCAACGGCTCTTGTGCCTTCAAGAGGGAAGCCCTCGGAAGGCATCCTTGAATCAAGGGGCACGCCCTCATGGCACGTGAGTCTACTGCAAATACATCCAGCTAAGTCGTCCTAACTACGCTCAGTAGCAGCGTGGATATCACGACACAACATAAAAATAGCAAGCATAGCAAGATGGAGCAAGTACCATGGTTTATTACACGCCCCAACAGGGCCTTCTCCTTCTCTTTGTTCAATGCAGGAAAAAGAAAAAAATCAAAAGCAAGCCACGCGACTACAGCAGCTCTGGAGGCCCAGCCCTGGGAGCACCCAAGCTTAGTTGGAGTCCTCCTGCTTCACCGGTGCGTGTGGGCGATGCAGCTGGTCACCCTCCCCGGTCCAAGCCTCGCGGCGTAGCAGCTCCTCGTCCTTGTCATCTCCCGTGCACTGCCCAGAAGAGGAGCCCCCACTGCTGGAGGCGGCGCGGACGTCACCAAGGGAAAGTTTACCACCAGCAGCGGTGATGCCATTGTCGTCGTCCTCGTCGTCATTGTCGCTATCCAGACAGCACCCCAGGCGCTGGCCGCCTTCTCCGAAGACCCTGACATAGAGGGTCACGACGCCGTCGTACCTGAAGTGGAGGGTGCACCTCCCATGCAGACCATGCACGCGGGCAAGCGGCTTGCACCCGCGGTTCAATAACACATTGCTAGCGGCAATGACTTCAACATCCACCCACGAGGCCTAGCTACAGCAACCGTTAGCCTATAGCCAGAAGCCACTAGGCCCTCCGGCCGGCATCAAACTCACAAAGGAGCACGGAAGCTGGAGCCAGATGCCCACTGGCCTCTCCGTCCACACGACGAACTCCGGAGATGCATCGGCTGAGTGGGAGCATGGTCAAGGCGGCCGGACGATCGCCGCAGGAAGAAGCTCCGCCGCGGCCTACAGGAGGTAGCGCCAGCTACTGAATAAGCACTCCCGCGTCCTCGAGGGGCCACCACTTGGGTCGGCACATGCTTCCGGGGCCACCCACGGACCCTCTTGGGTGGCTGTGAGCCTGGCCCCTCCTTGGGAGCCTTCCCTTTCTCCGCCACGGAAAACCTCCTCATCAGTGCCATGGGGGTTGTGACGAGACGACGAGAACAAGAAGGAAGAAGATGGAGCAAGCAGCAGGAAGATGCAGATGAGTAGGGGGCTCCACTCCTCCCCCTATTTATAGCCAGGAAGAGGCCAACTGCGAGCCTCCATGATCCCTAGTAATGATGATCTTTCTTGCATTCAGCAGGCTATTGTCAAGTCGAACGGTTGCCGAGGCGGCATGGGGAAGTGGAGACGCCCACGTCCCATCAAGCGCCACACGTCGACCGGGCCCACAGGCGGTTGGGGCTCGCGACGCTTCGCCATTGCCCTTTGGCTTTGCCTCAAAGCCAAGTCTAAGCGCACCTTGTGCCCGGGGGCTACTGTCGGTGTTCTGGGAACCGGGGTACCCAGACTTGCCTGCCTGTGGCCCATGATGTGGCTCCATCAATGGCCTGGTGCGTCCCATCATCAGCATCAACAACCCAAGACTCTCGTGAGGGGCCAAGTCTCACGAGGCGGACGATGCCAAGACCTTTAGATGGACTAACCTCACTAGGCTAGCTCCTGAGGAGCGGAGATTCCTATGCAAGCCCCATCCTCGCGAGGTTCAGATGACGCAAGCCATGACGATCAAGGCCAGGCGGGCGCCAGCGGGCGCAGTACAGTAGGTTTCCTCTTTGGTGCTAAAGAGGCAAGTGCAGGCGCGGACTCCCTAGGAATCAACCAAAGGTTCCCATTTCTATGCTACAACACCAGTACCACCATGACGATAGGACGGAGGTCATCGCTGAGCCCACCACGACGTCATGACCAGAAGCTTTGCAGGCGAAGACGACCTTTCGTCAGGATAAGATGTACTAGTTGTATCCCTTTGAATTTGGCCATTGTGGGATCCCTTCCGGTCTTCATTTTGCAGAGAGGACTAAGGTCGCTATAAATACAGCCTAGCCTCCACCATAGGGCGGGAGAGACCATCCACATCCTCACCAGCTCATACAAGCACAAGAAGAATCCTCCTGATGTTGTTCTTCCCCTGTACCAGTTCATCCCCAGCCCACCGTGAGGCTAATTCACCACAAAGCAGGAGTAGGTATTACACCGCAAGGTGGCCCGTACCTGGGTAAACTTCCTTATCCCATTCTTTTCTAGTTATCGAGCTAGGCAGTGAGGTCGATGAGTTGGAAGACTGGGGAGGTTGAGTTCTTTGCACACACCCCAGAGTTCGAATCTATCTTCGATCTGCGGAGCCCTCAATCCGACAAGTATGATCAAACACATGATCACAAGAGTATCTTGCGAGCATAAAACAAATTGTAGCATAGGAAACAAACAACCAAAAAGATCAAAGTAGCAAGAGAAGCAAATGAAACCTACAAAAGAGTAAGATATACTATCTCTCTCGAAGCCTGTGATCTATAGAATTTCTCCCCCTTTGGCAACAAGTTACCAAAAAAATTAAAAACGTAGTGTTATACGACACTCTAGGCACGATCTCTGGGAGCTCTTGAGGTGGCCTTCTGGCTTGTAACTCTGGTGTGCGTAGATGGCATGGAGAGGACGACATCTACAAATACTTCATACGATGTCCGTGGAGCTGGAGGGGTTGACACTGGAGGTGCAACCATGGCAGTTGTTGCATGTGTTGAAGTAGTAGTCCTGGAGTCTTGGACAACTGGCACTGCTGACGACCTTTGTGCCCTTCGCACTCTCTCGAAAGTATCGGTGGTTGGTCTGTCCTCCCTATCCTCAACTTCTTCCTCGAACTTCTCCACAGTGGTCTATAGCTCTATGACCTTCACATCTAGATCATGAAATTTAGTCTCAATGATCCTCTTAAGGCTCTCTTGATTTTGAGTCAGGGTGGCCAAGCCCTTCTCAATTCTAACTCTAGCCTCAAGAAGATAACTGAGTTGGTCTTGCTTGGTCTTGAGCATCACTGTAGAAGCATCTGGTGCACTTGCCGCCTTTCCTAATTTTGCAGCCTTTGCTCTCTCTCTCTCTTTCTCTCCCTCTCTCTCCCTCTATTCTCCTGGGCTTCTGCACAAGTAGGATGGGATGCATCCATGACAACCTCGTTGTCTTCAAAATCTGGCCTCAGCAGAAAGTGCTCTTTATCAAGAAGACATGTCCCAGTTCCCATCTTCGAATTGATCAACATTTTAATGTGAGGGGCATATCCACAAGATCTCTTCTGATCAGCAGCTGTTCTCTTCAAAGTCTCAACAATAAAGCTCATCACCTTGAACTTCTAAGGTACATCAAACATGTGCAGAAAGTTAATTGAGTGAACACAGATCATTCTATGATCTCCTGACTCGGGAAAAAGAGTGTGCCTCAAGATAGCGTTGATAGTGGTTAGACCAGATAGCATATAGTATATGGATCCAAGCTTATGAGTTTCCAAGGCATCATTAGGAATAATCTTGTATGTCTTTGCCATGGAGTTGTGATCCTTCCTAGGCTTGGCGTATACATCAGTGTCATTCTCCTCTTCCTTTGGGGCATTGATCAACTTGGCCCATTCAGAGATTGTCGATTGATACTTTGTTCCTTCAGTCATCCAGACAATCCTTCCATTAGGGTTGAAGTGAGCAGTGGAATAGAATTGCATGATCATCTCATCATTCCACTTGGTCAACTTCTGACCAACAAACTTGTCAACTTAATTCATTCTGAAGCTCTCATGCACACCTAGGAAGTAGTCCTCATTGTGAACAATGTATGTCCAGTCAACCCACTTCATATCACAAACAATGGGCTTCTGGTCTAACAAGACAGTCTCATAGAAATCCTGCTGTTCCTTGGTGTGAAAACGATAAACCATAGCAGTTCTCCTCCTAGTGGCATAAGGATCAGTCTTTCTCCAGAGTCTCAGGCCTGCATCCTTTCTCAGCTTCATATTTTCTGCCAAAGGATGATCATCACTATGATCTAGAATCTTGGGCTTCAGCTTTCTAAGAACTTGTTGCTCTTCTTCTTCTTGAGCCTCGGGCACTGGGGCCTTATTCTTCTTAGAAGTAGATATGTTCCTTGTTGACCTCTTGGGTGCAGATGGTTTGGGGGCTTGAGCTTGAGTTGGAGGCTTTGGGGCAGACTTGGGCTTTCATGGAGCAGCCCCAGTCCTTATGGCATCCCCCATAAGCTTATAAGTCTTTGCAGGAGGTGCAACAGGCTCTTCCTCCTCTTCTTCTTCATCAGAATCTCTCATCATAGAAGGTTTGCCAATGACTTCGGCAATAGTCTTTATGACTCTCTCCTTCCCATTCTTTCCTCTAGCAGCCTCTTCCTCTCTTGCTTAAAGAGTTAACTCCATGGTTTCTTCAGTGGAGGCTCTGGCTTTTGACGTACGATTCCTCTTAGCAGTAGCCTTCTTGGGCATTCGAGACTTGGTGGCAGCAGCAGCATACTCTTTATTGAGTACTTTCTTCTTGGATGTCACCTCCTCCTCAATGACCAAGTCCACATCCTCAGATTCAGATGTTCTCTTCTTCTTTGTCCTGGTGGCTGCCTTGGGCAAGTTTCTAGGAGTGCTTCTGCTCCCCTCATCATAACTGCTTGAGGGACTAGTGCCATCACTGAGGTTGACCTGCTCTTTGGACTTGTTCTGGCTATCACTGCCCTCTGACATAGCTGAAACTGGCCCTGTGAATAGTTGGGTATAGATAGAGTGGATGAGCATTACAAAGTACGACTTATTTTGCAAAAATATTGAGACAAAACTTAATTTTAGTTTTCTATAGAAAGCATTTCAGAGCTACCGATTTGACAAAGTCGGTGGCACCGAAGCACAAACAGAGTCTAAACACACAGTTTTGGTCTGACCGAGATGTAGTTTTGTCTCTCCGAGATGCTAGGGTTTCATAGCGTAAGTGATTTCGGTCATACCGATCAGTACACTTCTGTCAGACCAAGTTGTACTTGTGCAATGGCCAGGGCCAATCGGTGTGACCGAGATTCTCAGAACGGTCGGTCCGAGATGAGTTCGGCGGAAACCTAACCCTAAGTTTTTTGCATCAAATCTATTCTAATGAATTTTTTTGGTGGATAGACTGATCTCATACATGGGAGGAACAATGGCAATGAACTTTGTGCAAGAATCAGAATTAGAGAAAGCACAAAGGGGTCAAATCCATACACTAACTTGGCGACGGACTTGCTACAATGGCAATGGCGGTGAGAATCCCGTTGACGGTGGTGGAGACTAGCGACAGGGGGTCACTGGCGACAATGGCGACGATCCGGCGGCAGAGCTGGGAGGCGCAGTCGAGTGTTTGGAGGAGTTTCCAAATTTTCAACCAGCAGTATATATACCCAGTCACTGTCGGTGTGACCAAGTAGAACGACTCGGTTGCACCGAGATGCAAAACTGCTAGTAGTTGCTGCAACTCGGTGTGACCGAATAGTTCAAATCGGTTGCACCAAGATGAAAACCTAGATCAACTTGATGAGTTCGGTGAGACCGAGTAGGGGTGAGTTGGTCTGACCAAAATGCATTAAGTGGTTTCGGAAGTTAAACCCTTGATGGATCGGTGGCGCCGAGTGCTCCTCGCCCGGAGGGTCCGAATTCGACTCGTTCAAACTTTGTGATGTAGCATGAATTGAGTTTGAGAAAAACCAACCAATCAAAGCAACAAATGGATCTCCTTGAATGGAGAAAATTATGCAACCAACATGCTCACACAATAAGATGGAAAATAAAACATGTGGCAAAGCATGCACAAAAACTCTAGCATCTATCAAGCAATTGGCGATGACTAGGTCATTTGTATATGATTATATTGTCTGAGGAGTGAAATGAGAACATTTGATCATAGGTCAGACTCGTCGTTTAAGCACAAGTGGGGTTAGCACTTCTACATAAAGCATTGTTGTGTTCACAACATTAGAGTTGCTTTAGCTCAATTCTTAGAGAAAAGCTCCCCCTAGATGTTATATCCCCCCTTAGAAAGATGAACTAACCTTGGGTTTTCTCGATGATGACTTCATGTAGATGTTGAAAGATGTGGATGCTCAATGTTGACATAGATCACGGAGCAATCCATTGGAGTGGGTTGCACTTTCAATACCTACATGGGTTAGTCCCACAAGGACCATACAAGGTTATCCATAGACACAGAGTGAAACATACACATGATGATGTCCATGAAAGCATTGGGTTACCTTGTCCCTTGTCTTACCAACAAGAGGGTTTATGACTCCTTGAACTAGTGCAAGATATGGAAGTTGATTGCACTTGTCCTTGCTAAAATGAATATGAGTGAAGTATGTTGGTGTAGTCACCCTCAAGAACTCTCTAGTTCTTCTTATTTGGGATCCACATCAACTTGATGGGAATCCTTGGAGTTGTAGTCGTATTGGTAAGGTAGTACTTGATGTAGTCTTGGGAACCCACTTGACCAAAGCCTTAGGAGCTTCTTCAAATGAATCAATCTCTTCTTGAAGCGTGTCCTTTCCTTTTAGCTTGTGGTCTTGTGGTGTAATATCATCTTGAGCTTGTGTTCCTTTGAAAGAAGTGGGGTCATACTTCTCTTCTCGAGGAACAAACTTCGTCTTGGGGTATTGATCTTCTTTGCACTCAACTCCATTGGCATTGAACTTTCGTTCCAAACCAACAACTTGATTCTTCCGGTGCCTTCCTTGCTTGCGTACAATTTCCTCAAATTGCTTACTTCCAACAAGGCTCTTGTAAACACCTTTCTTTATAATTCCCTTCAATAAGCTATTTTCTTACACAAGTGTAACTTGGCTAAGAGAATCATTAGTGTAATCAAGAGAACTACTAGAAGCAACAATATTGGATTTAACATGATTATTGTTACTACTGGAAGAACAATATTTCTTGCCCTTGTTGTTAGATTTTACTTGTGGCATATAACTAGACAAGAGTAAACGCTTGGCATTGTAGGAAGAACTTTTCTTTCGAAGATCATCATTGATTGCCATTAAGAACCCATTCTCTTGTTCCAAATTTATCTTCTCGAAGCGTAGCTTCTTGTGAGTATTTAAAAGATCTCGAGGATCCTCTAAAGTAGTTTCATGACCTATCTTAAGAGTGTTTATTTCTTTAGTTAGACGCTCAATCTCCCTCTTATCATTATCATTCGTTTCATCTTGATTAGCATGATTAATAGAAAATTCATCATAGTTTTAATCACTTGTGTTGTCAACAAGTAAATCATCATCACCTAGCAAATCATCTTATTCACTATTGAAATCAACATACCCGGGGTGTGATACCTTAGGGCCTTTAGCCATGAAGCATCTTCCAATTCCTTCATTTGGTGAGTCAAATATGTCATAGGAGTTGGATGATAGAAGTGCAAGACCGACAAAACCTTCATCTTGAGTATATTTGGAGTCAGAGTGATAACTTCTCTCAGAGTAGTTGTCGGAGTCAGAACCGGATACCCATTCACCAACGTGAGCTTGATGTCTTCGTCTTGCGTAACTCTTTGATGACTTGTCCTTCCTTTTAAAATCCTTGCTTCTATGGGAGGGTATTCATTCATAACAATCATCTCTACTCCTTCTCTCTCTAGGTGGTGATTCATCTCTTTTACTTATCCATTAGGTGAATCTTCTCTTCTCTTGTAGTGGGCGGCACACTCATTGGAGTAGTGTCCAGCTCTTCCACAATTTTAGTAATTGCGATCACGACTAGAAGATCTTTTGTCACCGTAGGACATTGACTTGGAACTTCTCACTTTGCTTCTATTCTTGTACAATTTGTTGAAGTTCTTCACCATTAAGCTCAATTCTTCATTGAAGACTTGCTTCTCACTTGATGTTGTAGGAGCATCACATGAAGCTTTGTAAGCACCACTTGACTTGTTGTGGAGCTCTGCCTTATCCTTGAGTGACATCTCATGAGCAACAATTCTACCAATGTCCCTTGGTTTGAGATCTTTGTAGTTGGGCATCATTTGGATCAAGGTACACAGGGTATCATATTTTCCATCTAAGTCTCTTAGGATCTTCTTGATGATGTATTTGTTGGTCATCTCTTCGCTCCCTAAGCCGGCAATCTCATTTGTGATGAGAGCAAGCCTAGAGTACATCTCAAGGACTCCTTCACCATCCTTCATTTTGAACTTGTCAAGTTGACTTTGAAGCACATCCAATTTGGATTCCTTGATGATCTTGGTGCCTTCATGCATATCAACCAAAGTATCCCAAATTTCCTTTGCATTCTCAAGACAACTGATTCTATTGAATTCTTCGCGGCACAAACATCACAAGCTTGAGTGTTGTATTGCAACATCTTCAATTCTTTCGTGGACGCTTCACGATCCGGTTCTCTTCCATCCTCGAAGTATTCACCTTGAAAGCCAATAGGCACAATAGCCCAAACGGGAGGGTTATGACCAAGAATATGCTTTTTCATCTTATGCTTCCAACTAGCAAGATTAGTACCGTCAAAGTAAGGACCTCTATGGTGGTAATTTCCCTCGCTAGACACCATACTCTCCTAGGTTGTGAAATCAAGACTACGATCACCAGAGCTATGGAAATCAAGGTAAATGGGGACCAAAGCTCTGATACCACTTGTGGGATCGAAAGTATGTCTTGAGGGGGGTGACTAGACTACTTGACCAAATAAAAATCTAACCTTTTCCCAATTTTAAGTGTTGGTAGATTTTGGCAACTAGTACAAGTCAAGCAATGAACCTACACATGCAATTCTAAGAATGTAGCAGCACAAAGTAAAACATTGCATATGAAGGTAAAGGGAAGGGTTTGGAGAAGGCAAACGCAATGTAGACATGGAGATTTTTGGCGTAGTTCTGATAGGTGGTGCTATCGTACATCCACATTGATGGAGACTTCAACCCACGAAGGGTAATGGTTTCACGAGTCCACGGAGGGCTCCACCCATGAATGGTCCACGAAGAAGTAACCTTGTCTATCCCACCATGGCCATTGCCCACGAAGGACTTGCCTCACTCGGGCAGATCTTGACAAAGTAGGTGATCTCCTTGCCCTTACAAATATCTTGGTTCAACTCCACAATCTTGTCAGAGGCTCCCAAGCGGCACCTAACCAATCTAGGAGAAACCACTCTCCAAAAGGTAATAGATGGCGTGTTGATGATGAACTCCTTGCTCTTGTGCTCAAAATGATAGTCTCTCCAACACTCAACTGTCTCTCATAGATTTGGCTATGGCGGAAAGATGATTTAGTGGAAAGCAACTTGGGGAAGGCTAGAGATTAAGATTCTTGTGGTTGGATTGCAATGACTTGGTCTCAACACATTTGTAGGTGGTTCTCTCTTAGAAAATGAGTCGTGGAAGTGTAGGCACGTTCTGATGGCTCTCTCACAAAGGGAGAACGGAGTGGAGGGGTATATATAGCCTCCACACAACATCCAACCATTACACACATTTGAAACAACTCGGCCAGACCGAATAGAAGAACTCAGTGAGACCGATTCAGTTAAAAATGTGAACGTTAGAAATCTTGGTGGGACCGACTAGAACAAATCGGTGGGACTGATGTGCTAGGGTTAGGGAAAACATCAACTCGGTGGCACCGATTGCACCAACTCGGTTAGACCAAAGTGAAGCAATAAGGAAACAGAAAGAAAGTCAAGAAAACTCGATGGGACCGATTGCACTTTTCGGTGAGACCGAAATAATTACAACAAGCAACACAGAGTTTGCAAGGCCATCTCAGTGAGACCGAGATCCGTATTGGTGTGATCGAATTGTGTTGGGTTTCTGGCAGTGGCTATGTCAAATGAACTCGGTGGCGCCGGACGGATCAAATCGGTGGGGTCGAGTTTGACTTTGAGTTTTGGACATATTTGGAAATGACAAAGTGGTTGAGGGTTTTTGGAGCAATATCACTAAGCCCTTTGAGCAAGTAGACCATTAAGCAACACGTCATCCCCTTTTAATAGTATTGGCTTTCCTATGGACTCAATGTGATCTTGGATCACTAAAATAGAAATGAAGAGTCTTGAGCTTTTGCCAATCTTTGTCCTTAGCATTTTGAGGGGTCCACATCTCTAGTCTATGCCATGCCAATCATTGAATTTTCTAAAATATTCAACTTCAATGGATATTAGTTCAATGAGCTATATGTTGTTATGAATTACCAAAACCACCTGGGGATTAGTTGCAATTTCACCATTGCAGTAGATATTAACAATTTTACTGTTTGTGTTATTGAATGCATCACACACAGTGCCTAGAAGAAACTATGTGGCATTGGATGTCCATAACACACACTTTTTATGTGGTAAACATTTACGCAAGGTGGCCTAATGCAAACAATTTTCTAGAGGAAGTCATGTGTGATTGTTCATTGATCCAACATGCAAGCAATTTTCTAGAGGAAATTGTGTGTGATAGTTCATTGATCCAAAACGGTTTATTCGTAGAAACTATGTTGGTTGCCTAAGGTCATCGCCCATGGTGTTTTCTCAATAACCGTTTACAATAGAAAAACCCAACTAGTAGGCTAATCGGCCATTAGCAGGCTAATTTCCCTATTATTAATAATCCATTTATTATTCTAATTAACATATCATATTAAACACACAATATATTTCATTTTCGTATTAAGGAAGCAGGATTTTATTATTGAAATACATAAAAGTACAACATCATACTACTGGAATCAGCTAATTTTCCATCTGCCAGCTCTTTGCCGTCCGCTAGCTGACGGCAAAGAAGCTCTTTGCCATCAGCTACCAAAAAGCAGACGGCAAAGATCAGGCTGACGGCAAAGAAGCTCTTTGCTATCCGCCAGATCTTTGCCGTCCGCCAACAGACGGCAAAGAATCTTTGCCGTCAGCTGGCAGACGGCAAAGAGAGAGGTGGCCCCCACCCCTCGCCCGTTTGGGAAAAACTTAACGGCCCACCTCTTTGCCGTCTGCCAGCAGACGGCAAAGAGGGAAAAGGGCGGACGGCAAAGAGGGGCGGACGGCAAAGAGGCAGTATCTAACGGCCCGTACCCCCGCCCCTCTCTGTTCTCTCCTCGCCCCGCCACCACTTCCCACCCCCCCCCCCCCGCCGCCGCCGCCGCCCCGCCCCTCGCCCCCGCCGCCCGCCCCCGCCCCCCGCCCCGCCCCCCCCCCCCCCCCCCGCCCCCGGCCCCCGCGCCCGCCCCCGCCGCCCCGCGCCCCACCGCCCCGGCCGCCCAGGCCGCCCCGCGCCCCAGCCAGCTCCTCCACCGCCCCGCCCCCTCCTCCACCGGCCTGCAGGGTGAGCCCCCCTCCTTTTTTCTGTTTTTTTTCTGTTTTTTTTAGTTTTAGTTTAGATTTAGTTTTAGTTTTAGTTTTAGTTTTAGTTTTAGGTTTAGTTTTAGGTTTAGATTTATTTTTTTCCTTTTTTTCTGTTTTATTAGTTTTAGGTTTATGTTTAGTTTAGTTTAGTTTTAGTTTTAGTTTTAGGTTTAGTTTAGTTTGAGGAAAGAGAAGAAGAAGAAGAGAAAAAGAGGAGAGGAGGAGAAGAAGAAGAGGAAGAAGAAGAAGAGGAGGAGGAGAAGAAAAAAGAAGAAGAGGAAAAGAAGAAGAAAAAAGAGGAGAGGAGGAGAAGAAGAAGAGGAAAAAGGAAAGGAGGAAGAAGAAGAAGAAGAAGAAGAAGAAGGAAAAAAGGAAGAAAAGGAAGAAAAGGAAGAAGAAGAAAAGGAAAAAAAGAGGAAAAAACCCCGACCCGACACCGCACCCCGACCCGACACCGTACCCCGACCCCGACCCGGCACCCCGACCCCTAGACCCCGACCCCGACACCCGACCCGGCACCCCGACCCCTAGCGACCCCGACCCCGACACCCCGACCTCGAGCCGGACCCGACACCCCGACCCCGACACCGACACGGCACCCCGACCCCGACCCGACACCCCGACCCCGAGACCCCGACACGGCACCCCGACACCGACAGGACACCCCGACCACCGACACCTCCCGAAAAGGTGTTCTTTGGCCTTCCAGAGGCCGACGGGGTCATATATTTGTGAATTATTAGTTAGGTCATATATTTTTCGATTTTGTTATGAAAAACATCATATATAATTGTGTTGATCATGTAGTTTTAAATGTGCAGTTGTTTCATCGCTGCGAGGTTTGGTGTTCGACGACCTCGCCGTGCGTTTGACGAGCTCTGCCCCTTCGTTCGTGGGTGAGCACAAATGACAAGTCCTCCTCCCCCATTAATTATTTGATCTATTCCGATGAAACTTGATAGCTAGCTATATATGTGTCTTGAATCATCAGTATGCGTAACCAATATGTGTCTCTCGTTCGAAAGCGTCATAGTTATAAATATGCATGCATTTGCATATTTATAACCTTGATTCTTTCGAATTGTCCAACGCTATCCATGGACAGCCCGAGTATGTGTAGATTGGGTTCGTTTTTCCATATGCTTTGCTCCGGATCCGACGCATATATTTCGTCAGTGCCTCCCCTGTTGTTCTCCGGGTACACATCCTCTCTGTTTATTGCAGAGACGTGTATCAGGAGAACAGCGGGGAGGTGCTGCCGAAATTTTGCGTCGGATCCGGAGCATAGCATGGGAAAATAAACCCAATCTACACATACACGGGTGGGATTAGGACCTATCATTACCTATTAGAGTGTAGGTTGCATGGACGTAATAAAATTGACAAAGTAGATCAACTGATGAATATATACATGGTGAATTACATATGCGTTCATGCCTTTGCCGTCCGCGGCTGACGGCAAAGGCCTTTGCCGTCCGCCGTTCATGCCTTTGCCGTCCGCCGTGGCGGACGGCAAAGTAGCTGATTCCTGTAGTGTCATATAGATGGTACATCATTAAGGAAGCACTCGGCTACCCCATTACACAACTTCACCAGCACCAAGTTTCACATGGAACATCTATAACCTTTCAAAATTAGCATCATATATAGACGGTACATAGACAGATGAATCTCATCCAAAAAACTACTGAATCGGAAGGCAAATATTGAGCCTTCATTGATGTTGAAGGTCTTTGTAACTTTGGCCAGTGCTTGTGGATGATTGGCCGTCCATTCTTCATCCTTTTCAGGAACACTTCAATATTGAATAGTGGGTGTTGTAAGAATACCTTCCTGGCCTCCTGACCATACAGGTGATTTGAGAGGTGAACATTAGTGAATTGCTTTGGAAAGGCCTGAAAACAAGGATGTGCATAAATATCTTCTCTAGATTGGAAATGGGGCAAAGGAATAAAAAAGCCAAGGTATAATAGTGAAGGAAATATGCCCTAGAGGCAACAATAAAGTTATTATTTAATTTCCTTATATCATGATAAATGTTTATTATTCATGCTACAATTGTATTAACCGGAAACTTAGTACATGTGTGAATACATAGACAAACAGAGTGTCACTAGTATGCCTCTAATAGACTAGCTCATTGAATCAAAGATGGTTAAGTTTCCTAGCCATAGAAATGAGTTGTCATTTGATTAACGGGATCACATCATTAGAGAATGATGTGATTGACTTGACCCATTCTGTTAGCTTAGCATAATGATTGTTTAGTTTGTTGGTACTGCTTTCTTCATAACTTATACATGTTCCTCAGACTCTGAGATTATGCAACTCCTGAATACCGAAGGAACACTTTATGTGCTAGCAAATGTCACAACGTAACTGGGTGATTATAAAGGTGCTCTACAGGTGTCTCCAATGGTACTTGTTGAGTTGGCATAGATTGATATTAGGATTTGTCACTCCAATTGTCGGAGAGGTATCTTTGGGCCCTCTCGGTAATGCACATCACTATAAGCCTTGCAAGCAATGTGACTAATGAGTTATTTGCGGGATGATGCATCATTGAACGAGTAAAGAGACTTGCTGGTCACGAGAGTGAAATAGGTATTGAGATACCGACGATCGAATCTCGGGCAAGTAACAAACCAATGACAAAGGGAACAACGTATGTTGTTATGCGGTTTGACCGATAAAGATCTTCATAGAATATGTAGGAGCCAATATGAGCATCCAGGTTCCGCTGTTGGTTATTGACCGGAGATAAGTCTCGGTCATGTCTACATAGTTCTCGAACCCGTAGGGTCGGCACGCTTAACGTTCGGTGTCAATCGGTATTATGAGTTTATGTGTTTTGATGTACCGAAGGTTGTTCGGAGTCCCGGATGAGATCAGGGACATGACGAGGAGTCTCGAAATGCTCAAGACATAAAGATCGATGTATTGGAAGGCTATATTCGGACATCTGAAAGGTTCTGAGTGGTTCGGGTATTTATAGGAGTATAAGAGAGTTATGGGAATTAGATGGGGAGTATATGGGCCTTATTGGGCTTTAGGGGAAAGAGAGAGGGGAGGCTGTGCGCCCCCAAGGCCTAGTCCGAATTGGACTAGGGGAGGGGTGGTGCCCCCTCCTTCCTTTTTCTCTTTTCCCTTTCCTTCTCTCCTACTCCTACTACATGGAAGGGGGCAATCCTACTCCCGATGGGAGTACGACTCCCCAGGGCGCTCCATAGAGAGGGTCGTCCCTCCCCCTCCTCCACTCCTTTATATACGGGGGAGGGGGCACCCCATGGAGACAGAAGTTGATTAGTTGATCTTTTAGATGTGTGCGGTGCCCCCCTCCACCATAATTCACCTCGGTCATATCGTAGCGGTGCTTAGGCGAAGCCCTGTGTCGGTAGCATCATCATCATCGTCATCATGCTGTCGTGCTGACAGAACTCTCCCGTGAAGCTTTGCTGGATCATGAGTTCGTGGGACGTCACCGAGCTGAATGTGTGCTGAACTCAGAGGTGCCGTCCATTCGGTACTTGGATCAGTCGGATCATGAAGACGTACGACTACATCAACCGCGTTCTCATAACGCTTGCGCTTACGGTCAACGAGGGTACGTGTACGACACTCTCCCCTCTCGTTGCTATGCATCACCATGATCTTGCGTGTGCGTAGGATTTTTTTTGAAATTACTACGTTCCCCAACAGTGGCATCCGAGCCAGGTTTATGCGTAGATGTTATATGCATGATTAGAACACAAAGGAGCTGTGGGCGTGGGTATATACATATTGCTTTCCGTCACTAGTTGATTCCTGATTTAGCGGCATTGTTGGATGAAGCGGCCCATACCGACATTACCCGTACGCTTACGCGAGACTGGTTCTACTGACATGCTTCGCACACAGGTGGCTAGTGGGTGTATGTCTCTCCAGCTTTAGTTGAATCGGATTCAATGAACATGGTTCTTTCTGAAGATCAAAAGGTAATCACTATACCGCGTTGTGGTTTTTGATGCGTAGGTAAGAACGGTTCTTGGTCAGCCTGTAGCAGCCACGTAAAACTTGCAACAACAAAGTAGAGGACGTCTAACTTGTTTTTGAAAGGCATGTTGTGATGTCATATGGTCAAGATGTGATGAGATATAAATTGTTTTATGAGATGATCATGTTTTGTTAAAGTTATCGGCAACCGGCAGGAGCCTTATGATTGTCTCTTTATTGCATAAGATGCAAGCGCCAAATAATTGCTTCACTTTATCGCTATGCGATAGCAATAGTTGCAAGAACAATAGTTGGCGAGACGACCATGTGATGACACGTTGATAGAGATCAAGATGATTGAGATCATGGTGTCATGCCGGTGATGATAGAGATCATGGTGGTACTTTGGAGATGGAGATCAAAGGCGCGAGATGATCATGGCCATATCATGTCACATATTTTGATTGCATGTTATGTTTATCCTTTATGCATCTTATTTTGCTTAGTTTGACTGTAGCATTATAAAATTATCTCTCACTAAATTTCAAGGTATATGTGTTCTCCCTGAGTATGCCCCGTTGCAAGAGTTCGTCGTGCCAAGACACCACGTGATGATCGGGTGTGATAAGCTCTACGTTCACATACAATGGGTGCAAGCCAGTTTTGCACACGCGGAATACTCAGGTTAAACTTGACGAGCCTAGCATATGCAGATATGGCCTCGGAACATTGGAGACCGAAAGGTCGAGCGTGAATCATATAGTAGATATGATCAACATAGTGATGTTCACCATTGAAAACTACTCCATCTCACGTGATGATCAGACATGGTTTAGTTGATTTGGATCACGTGATCATTTACACGACTAGAGGGATGTCTATCTATGCGGGAGTTCTTAAGTAATATGATTAATTGAACTTTAATTTATCATGAACTTAGTCCTGATAGTATTTGCATAACTATGTTGTAGATCAATAGCTCGCGATGTAGCTCCCTATTTATTTTTGATATGTTCCTAGAGAAAAACTATGTTGAAAGATTATAGTAGGAATGATGCAGACTAGGTCCATGATCCGAGGATTATCCTCATTGCTGCATAGAAGAATTATTTCCTTGATGCACCGCTAGGTGACGGACCTATTGCAGGAGCAGATACTGACGTTATGAACGTTTGGTAAAGCTCGGTATGATGACTACTTGATAGTTTAGTGCACCATGCTTTACGGCTTAAAACCGGGACTTCAAAAATGTTTTGGATACCACAGAGCATATAAGATGTTCTAAGAGTTGAAATTGGTATTTCATACCCATGCCCGTGTCGAGAGGTAGAAGACCTCTGACAGTACTTTGCCTACAAGATGGAGGAGACTAGCTCAACTAATGAGCATGTGCTTAGATTGTCTGGGTACTACAATTGCTTGAATCAAGTGGGAGTTAATATTCCAGAGAAGATAGTAATTGACAAAGTTCTCTAGTCACTATCACCAAGTTACTATAACTTAGTGATGAACTATAATATGCAAGGGATGATGAAAGTAATTCCCAAGCTCTTCGCGATGCTGAAATCGGTGAATGTAGAAATCAAGAAATAGCATCAAGTGTTGATGGTTAACAAGACCACTAGTTTCAAGAAAAGGGCAAAGGGAAAGAAAGGGGAACTTCAAAGAAGAAAGGCAAGCAAGTTGCCACTCCCATGAGGAAGCTCAGAGCTAGACCCAAGCCTGGAACTGAGTGCTTCTACTGCAAAGGAAATGGTCACTGGAAGTGGAACTTCCCTAGATACTTGGCGGGTAAGAAGGATGGAAAAGTGAACAAAAGTATATATATTTGATATACATGTTATTGATGTGTACTTTACTAGTGTTTATAACAACACCTCAATATTTGATACTGGTTCAGTTACTAAGATTAGTAACTCGAAACGGGAGTTACAGAATGAACAGAGACTAGTTAAGGGTGAAGTGACGATGTGTGATGGAAGTGGTTCCAAGATTGATATGATCATCATCGCACACTCCTAATACTTTCAGGATTAGTGTTGAACCTAAAATAAATGTTATTTGGTCTTTGCGTTGAGCATGAATATGATTGGATCATGTTTATTGCAATACGGTTATTCATTTAAGTCAAAGAATAGTTGTTGTTCTATTTACATGAATAAAACCTTCTATGGTCATACACTCAATATATATGTTTTATTGAATCTCGATCGTAGTGATACACATATTCATAATATTGAAGCCAAAAAGATGCAAAGTTAATAATGATACTGCAACTTATTTGTGGCACTGCCGTTTAGGTCATATTGGTGTAAAGCGCATGAAGAAACTCCATGCTGATGGGTTTTTAGAATCACTTGATTATGAATCACTTGATGCTTGCGAACCATGCCTCATAGGCAAGATGACTAAGACTCCGTTCTCTAGAACAATGGAGCAAGCAACTGACTTATTGGAAATAATACACATTGATGTATGCAATCCGATGAGTGTTGAGGCTCGTGGCGGGTACCGTTATTTTCTGACCTTCCCAGATGATTTGAGCAGATATGGGTATATCTACCTGATGAAACATAAGTCTGAAACATTTGAAAAGTTCAAAGAATTTCAGAGTGATGTGGAAAATCATCGTGACAAGAAAATAAAGTTTTTGCGATCTGATCGTGGAGGAGAATATTTGAGTTACGAGTATGGTCTTTGTTTGAAACAATGTGGAATAGTTTCGCAACTCACGCCACCTGGAACACCACAACATAATGGTGTGTCCAAACGTCATAACCATACTTTATTAGATATAGTGCAATATATGATGTCTCTTACCGATTTGCCACTATCGTTTTGGGGTTATGCATTAGAGACAGCTACATTCACATTAAATAGGGCACCATCTAATCCGTTGAGATGACATCGTATGAACTATGGTTTGGCTAGAAACCTAAGCTATTGTTTCTTAAAGTTTGGGGTTGTGATGCTTATGTGAAAAAGTTTCAGCCTGATAAGCACAAACCTAAATTGAAAAAGTGTGTCTTCATAGGAGACCCAAAAGAAACTATTGGGTACACCTTCTATCACAGATCCGAAGGCAAGACATTCGTTGCTAAGAATGGATCCTTTCTAGAGAAGGAGTTTCTCTCGGAAGAAGTGAGTGGGAGGAAAGTAGAACTTGATGAGGTAACTGTACCTTCTCCCTTATAGGAAAGTAGTTCATCACAGAAATCTGTTCCTATGACTCCTACACCAATTAGTGAGGAAGCTAGTGATGATGATCATGTAACTTCAGATCTAGTTACTATCGAACCTTGTAGGTCAACTAGAGTGCGATCCGCACTAGAGTGGTATGGTAATCCTGTTCTGGATGTCGTGTTACTTGACCATGATGAACCTACGAACTATGAGGAAGTGATGATGAGCCCAGATTCCGCGAAATGGCTTGAGGCCATGAAATCTGAGATGGGATCCATGTATGAGAACAAAGTATGGACTTTGATTTACTTGCCCCATGATCAGTGAGTCATTAAGAATAAATGGATCTTCAAGAGGAAGACGGACGCTGATAGTAGTGTTACTATCTACCAAGCTCGAATTGTCGCAAAATGTTTTCGACAAGTTCAAGGTGTTGACTACAATGAGATTTTCTCACTCGCATCGATGCTTAAAAGTCTGCCCGAATCATGTTAGCAGTTACCGCATTTTATGAAATCTGGCAAATGGATGTCAAAATTGTATTCCTTAATGGATTTCTTAAGGAAGAGTTGTATATGATGAAACCAGAAGGTTTTGTCGATCCTAAATGTGCTAACAAAGTGAGCAAGCTCCAGCGATCTATGTATGGACTGGTGCAAGCATCTCGGAGTTGGAATATATGCTTTGATAAAGTGACCAAAGCATATGGTTTTATAGAGACTTGCGGTGAAGCCTGTATTTACAAGAAAGTGAGTGGGAGCACCACAACATTTCTGATAAGTATATGTGAATGACATATTGTTGATCGAAAATAATGTAGAATTTTCTGGAAAGCATAAAGTAGTGTTTGAAAAGAGTTTTTCAAAGAAAGACCTCGATGAAGCTGCTTACACATTGAGCATCAATGTCTATAGAGATAGATCAAGACGCTTGATAAGTTTTTTTTCAATGAGTACATACCTTGACAAGATTTTGAAGTACTTCAAAATGGAATAGTCAAAGAAGGAGTTCTTGCCTGTGTTGCAAGGTATAAAGTTGAGTAAAGACTCAAAATCCGACCACGGCAGAAAATAGAAAGATAATGAAAAGACATTCCATATGCCTCAGTCATAGGTTCTATAAATTATGCTATGCTGTGTACCAGACCTATTGTATACCTTAGCATTATTTTGGCAAGGGAGTACAATAGTGATCTAGGAGTAGATCACTGGACAACGGTCAAAATTATCCTTAGAGGACTAAGGATATATTTCTCGGTTATGGAGGTGATAGAAGAGTTTGACGTAAAGAGTTACGTCGATTCAAGATTTTTACATCGATCTAGATGACTCCAAGTCTCGGTCTGGATACATATTGAAAGTGGGAGCAATTAGCTAGAGTAGCTCCATGCAAAGCATTGTAGACATAGAAATTTGCGAAATAAATACAGATATGAATGTTGCAGACCCGTAGACTAAACTTCTCTCACAAGCAAAACATGATCACTCTTTGGGTGTTAATCACATAGTGATGTTAACTAGATTATTGACTCTAGTAAAACCTTTGGGTATTAGTCACATGGAGATGTGAACTAATCACATAAAGATGTGAACTAGATTATTGATTCTACTGCAAGTGGGAGACTGAAGGAAATATAACCTAGAGGCAATAATAAAGTTATTATTTAATTTCCTTATATCATGATAAATGTTTATTATTCATGCTAGAATTTTATTAACCGGAAACTTAGTTCATGTGTGAATACATGGACAAATAGAGTGTCACTAGTATGCCTCTACTTGACTAGCTCGTTGAATCAAAGATGGTTAAGTTTCTTGCCATAGACATGAGTTGTCATTTGATTAACGGGATCACATCATTAGAGAATGATGTGATTGACTTGACCCATTCCATTAGCTTAGCACAATGATCATTTAGTTTGTTGCTACTACTTTCATCATGACTTATACATGTTCCTCAGACTATGAGATTATGTAACTCCCGAATACCGGAGGAACACTTTGTGTGCTACCAAACATCACAACGTAACTGGGTGATTACAAAGTTACTCTACAGGTGTCTCCAATGGTACTTGTTGAGTTGGCACAGATCGAGATTAGGATTTGTCACTCCGATTGTCGGAGAGGTATCTTTGGGCCCTCTCGGGAATGCACATCACTATAAGACTTGAAAGCAATGTGACTAATGAGTTAGTTTCGGGATGATGCATTATGGAAAGAGTAAAGAGACTTGCCGGTAACGAGATTGAATTAGGTATTGAGATACCGACGATCAAATCTCGGGCAGGTAACATACCATAAAGATCTTCGTAGAATATGTAGGACCCAATATGAGCATCCAGGTTCCGTTGTTGCTTATTGATCGAAGATGAGTCTCGGTCATGTCTACATAGTTCTCGAACCCATAGGATCCGCATGCTTAATGATCGATGACGATCGGTATTATGAGTTTATGTGTTTAGATGTACCGAAGGTTGTTCGGAGTCCCGGATGAGATATGGGACATGACGAGGACTCTCAAAATGTTCGACACGTAAAGATCAATATATTGGAGGGCCATATTCGGACATCGGAAAGGTTCTGTGTGGTTTGTGTATTTATTATTGTACCAGAGAGTTACGGGAATTCGCCGTGGAGTATATGGGCATTATTGGGATTTAGGTGAAAGAAAGAGGGGAAGCTGCGCACCCCCCCCAGGCCTAGTCCGAATTGGACTAGGGGGAGGGTCGGCGCCCCCTCGTTCCTTCTCTTCTCTTTTCCCTTTCCTTCTCTCCTACTCCTACTACATGGAAGGGGGGAATCCTACTCCCGGTGGGAGTAGGACCCTGTTGGGGAACGTAGTAATTTCAAAAAAATTCCTACGCACACGCAAGACCATGGTGATGCATAGCAACGAGAGGGGATAGTGTTGTCCACGTACCCTCGTAGACCGAAAGCGGAAGCGTTAGCACAACGCGGTTGATGTAGTCGTACGTCTTCACGATCCGACCGATGAAGTACCGAACGCACGACACCTCCGAGTTCTGCACACGTTCAACTCGATGACGTCCCTCAAACTCCGATCCAGCCGAGTGTTGAGGGAGAGTTTCGTCAGCATGACGGCGTGGTGACGATGATGATGTTCTACCGACGCAAGGCTTCACCTAAGCACCGCTACGATTTGACCGAGGTGGATTATGGTGGAGGGGGGCACCGCACACGGCTAAGAGATCAAGAGATCAATTATTGTGTCTTTGGGGTGCCCCCTGCCCCTGTATATAAAGGAGTGGAGGAGGGGGAGGGGCGGCCCTCTCTATGGTGCGCCCTAGGGGAGTCCTACTCCCACCGGGAGTAGGATTCCCCCTTTCCTAGTAGAACTAGGAGCCCTTCCAAGTAGTAGGAGTAGGAGGGAAGGAAAGGGACGGGAAAAGGAGAAGGAAGGAAGGGGGCGCCCCCCTTCCCTAGTCCAATTCGGACCAGCCCATGGGGAGGGGTGCGGCCACCCTTTGAGGCCTTTCTCTCCTTTCCCGTATGGCCCATTAAGGCCCAATAGGAATTCCCGTGACTCCCCGGTACTCCTGAAAATACCCGAATCACTCGGAACCTTTCCGATGTCCGAATATAGTTGTCCAATATATCGATCTTTACGTCTCGACCATTTTGAAACTCCTCGTCATGTCCCCGATCTCATCCGGGACTCCGAACTCCTTCGGTACATCAAAACATATAAACTCATAATATAACCGTCATCGAACTTTAAGCGTGCGGACCCTACGGGTTCGAGAACTATGTAGACATGACCGAGACACGTGTCCGGTCAATAACCAATAGCGGAACCTGGATGCTCATATTGGCTCCTACATATTCTACGAAGATCTTTATCGGTCAAACCGCATAACAACATACGTTGTTCCCTTTGTCATCGGTATGTTACTTGCCCGAGATTCGATCGTCGGTAACTCAATACCTAATTCAATCTCGTTGCTGGCAAGTCTCTTTACTCATTCCTTAATACATCATTCCGCAACAAACTCATTAGTTGCAATGCTTATAAGGCTTTAAGTGATGTGCATCACCGAGTGGGCCCAGAGATACGTCTCCGACAATCGGAGTGAAAAATCCTAATCTCGAAATACGCCAACCCAACAAGTACCTTCGAAGACACCTGTAGAGCACCTTTATAATCACCCAGTTACGTTGTGACGTTTGGTAGCACACAAATTGTTCCTCTGGTAAACGGGAGTTGCATAATCTCATAGTCATAGGAACATGTATAAGTCATGAAGAAATCAATAGCCACAAACTAAACGATCAAGTGCTATGCTAATGGAATGGGTCAAGTCAATCACATCATTCTCCTAATGATCTGATCCCGTTAATCAAATGACGACTCATGTCTATGGTTAGGAAACATAACCATCTTTGATCAACGAGCTCGTCAAGTAGAGGCATACTAGTGACACTCTGTTTGTCTATGTATTCACACATGTATTATGTTTCCGGTTAATACAATTCTAGCATGAATAATAAACATTTATCACGGTATAAGGAAATAAATAATAACTTTATTATTGTCTCTAGGGCATATTTCCTTCAGTCTCCCACTTGCACTAGAGTTAATAATCTAGTTCACATCGCCATGTGATTTAATACCAATAGTTCACATCACCATGTGATTAACACCAATAGTTCACATCGACATGTGACCAACACCCAAAGGGTTTACTAGAGTCAATAATCTAGTTCACATTGCTATGTTATTAACACCCAAAGAGTACTGATGTGTGATCATGTTTTGCTTGTGAGAGAAGTTTAGTCAACGGGTCTGGCACATTCAGATCCGTAAGTATTTTGCTAATTTCTATGTCGACAATGCTCTGCACAGAGATACTCTAGCTAATTGCTCCCACTTTCAATATGTATCCAGATTGAGATTTAGAGTCATCTGGATCAGTGTCAAAATTTGCATCAACGTAACCCTTTACGACGAACCTTCTGTCACTTCCATAATCGAGAAACATATCCTTATTCCACTAAGGATAATTTTGACCAATGTCCAGTGATCTACTCCTAGATCACTATTGTACTCCTTTGCCAAACTCAGGGCAGGGTATACAATAGGTCTGGTACACAGCATGGCATACTTTGTAGAACCTATGGCTGAGGCATAGGGAATGACTTTCATTCTCTATCTATCTTCTGCCGTGGTCAGGTTTTGAGTCTTACTCAACTTCACATTTTGTAACACAGGCAAGAACTCCTTCTTTGACTGTTCCATTTTGAACTACTTCAAAATCTTGTCAAGGTATGTACTCATTGAAAAACTTATCAAGTGTCTTTATCTATCTCTATAGATCTTGATGCTCAATATGTAAGCAGCTTCACCGAGGTCTTTCTTTGAAAAAACTCCTTTCAAACATTCGTTTATGCTTTGCAGAATAATTCTACATCATCTCCGATCAACAATATGTCATACATATACTTATCAGAAATGATGTAGTGCTCCCACTCACTTCCTTGTAAATACAGGTTTCACCGCAAGACTGTATAAAACTATATGCTTTGATCAACTTATCAAATCGTATATTCCAACTCCGAGATGCTTGCACCAGTCCATAGATGGATCGCTGGAGCTTGCATATTTTGTTAGTACCTTTAGGATCGACAAAACCTTCTGGTTGCATCATATACAACTCTTCTTTAATAAATCCATTAAGGAATGCAGTTTTGTTTATCCATTTGCCAGATTTCATAAAATGTGGCAATTGCTAACATGATTCGGACAAACTTAAGCATAGACACGAGTGAGAAACTCTCATCGTATGCAACACCTTGAACTTGTCAAAAACCTTTTTGCGACAATTCTAGCTTTGTAGATAGTAACACTACTATCAGCGTCCGTCTTCCTCTTGAAGATCCATTTAATCTCAATGGCTCGCCGATCTTTGGGCAAGTCAATCAAAGTTCATACTTTGTTCTTATACATGGATGTCATCTCAGATTTCATGGCCTCAAGCCATTTCACGGAATCTGGGCTCATCATCACTTCCTCATAGTTCGTAGGTTCGTCATGGTCAAGTAACATGACCTCCAGATCAGGATTACGGTACCACTCTGGTGCGGATCTCACTCTGGTTTACCTACGAGGTTTGGTAGTAACTTGATCTGAAGTTACATGATCATCATCACTAGCTTCCTCACTAATTGGTGTAGGAGTCATAGAAACAGATTTCTGTGATGAACTTCTTTCCAATAAGGGAGCAGGTATAGTTACCTCTTCAAGTTCTACTTTCCTCCCACTCACTTCTTTCGAGAGAAACTCCTTCTCTAGAGAGGATCCATTCTCAGCAATGAATAACTTGCCTTTGGATCTGTGATAGAAGGTGTACCCAACATTTTGTTTTGGGTATCCTATGAAGACGCACTTCTCCGATTTGGGTTTGAGCTTATCAGGTTGAAACTTTTTCACATAAGCATTGCAACCTCAAAGTTTAAGAAACGACAACTTCAGTTTTTTGACAAACCACAGTTCATACGATGTCGCCTCAACGGATTTAGATGGTGCCCTTTTTAACATGAATGCAACTGTCTCTAATTCATAACCCCAAAACTACAGTGATTAATCGGTAAGAAACATCATAGATTGCACTATATCCAATAATAGTACGGTTATGACGTTCGGACACACCATTATGCTGTGGTGTTCCAGGTGGCATGATTTTGTGAAACTATTCCACATTGTTTTAATTGAAGACCAAACTCGTAACTCAAATATTTGTTTCTGTGATCAGATCGTAGAAACTTTATTTTCTTGTCATGATGATTTTCCACTTCACTCTGAATTTCTTTGAACTTTTCAAATGTTTCAGACTTATGTTTCATCAAGTAGATATACCCATATCTGCTCAAATCATCTGTGAAGGACAGAAAATAACGATACCCGCCGTGAGCCTCAACACTCATCGGACTGCATACATCAGTATGTATTATTTCCAATACGCCAGTTGCTCGCTCCATTCTTCCGGAGAACGAAGTCTTAGTCATCTTGCCCATGAGGCATGGTTCGCAAGCATCAACTGATTCATAATCAAGTGATTCCAAAAACCCATCAGCATGGATTTTCTTCATGCGCTTTACACCAATATGACCTAAACGGCAGTGCCACAAATAAGTTGCACTATCATTGTTAACTTTGCATCTTTTGGCTTCAATATTATAAAAATGTGTATCATCATGATCGAGATCCAACAAACCATTTTTATTGGGTGTATGACCATAGAAGGTTTTATTCATGTAAACAGAACAACAATTATTCTCTAACTTACATGAATAACCATATTGCAATAAACATGATCCAATCATATTCATGCTCAATGCAAACACTAAATAACATTTATTTTAGGTTTAACACTAATCCCGAAAGTATAGGGAGTGTGCGATGATGATCATATCAATCTTGGAACTACTTCCAACACACATCGTCACTTCACCCTTAACTAGTCTCTGTTCATTCTGCAACTCCCATTTCGAGTTACTACTCTTGGCAACTGAACCAGTATCAAATACCGAGGGATTGCTATAAACACTAGTAAAGTACACATCAATAACATGTATATCAAATATAGCATTGTTCACTTTGCCATCCTTCTTATATGCCAAATACTTGGGGCAGTTCTGCTTCCAGTGACTAGTCCCTTTGCAGTAGAAGCACTTAGTCTCAGGATTAGGTCCAGACTTGGGCTTCTTCACTTGAGCAACAACTTGCCTGCCGTTCTTCTTCAAGTTCCCTTTCTTTCCCTTTCCCTTTTCTTGAAACTAGTGGTCTTGTTAATCATCAACACTTGATGCTCTTTCTTGATTTCTACCTTCATCGATTTCATCATCATGAAAAGCTCGGGAATCATTTACGTCATCCCTTGCATACTATAGTTCATCACAAAGTTCTACTAACTTGGTGATGGTGACTGGAGAATTCTGTCAATCACTATTTTATCTGGAAGATTAACTCCCACTTGATTCAAGCGATTGTAGTACCCAGACAATCTGAGCACATGCTCACTGCTTGAGCTATTCTCCTCCATCTTTTAGCTATAGAACTTGTTGGAGACTTCATATCTCTCAACTCGGGTATTTGCTTGAAATATTAACTTCAACTCCTGGAACATCCATATGATCCATGACGTTCAAAACGTCTTTGAAGTCCCGATTCTAAGCTGTTAAGCATGGTGCACTAAACTATCAAGTAGTCATCATATTGAGCTAGCCAAACATTCATGATGTCTGCATCTGCTCCTGCAATAGGTCTGTCACCTAGCGGTGCATTAAGGACATAATTCTTCTGTGCAGCAATGAGGATAAACCTCAGATCACGGATCCAATCCGCATCATTGCTACTAACATCTTTCAAATTAGTTTTCTCTAGGAACCTATCAAAAATAAAACAGGGGAGCTAAACGCGAGCTTTTGATCTACAACATAGATATGCTAATACTACCAAGACTAAGTTCATGATAAATTTAAGTTCAATTAATCATATTACTTAAGAACTCCCACTTAGAAATACATCCCTCTAATCTTCTAAGTGATCACATGATCCAAATCAACTAAACCATAACTGATCATCACGTGAAATGGAGTACTTTTCAATGGTGAACATCACTATGTTGATCATATCTACTATATGATTCACGCTCGACCTTTCGGTCTCAGTGTTCCGAGGCCATATCTGCATATGCTAGGCTCGTCAAGTTTAACCTGAGTATTCTGCGTGTGCAGAACTGGCTTGCACCCGTTGTAGATGGACGTAGAGCTTATCACACCTGATCATCACGTGGTGTCTGGGCATGACGAAATTTGGCAACGGTGCATACTCAGGGAGAACACTTTTATCTTGAAATTTAGTGAGAGATCATCTTATAATGCTACCGTAATTAAAGCAAGATAAGATGCATAAAAGATAAACATCACATGCAATCAAAATATGTGACATGATATGGCCATCATCATCTTGTGCCTTTGATCTCCATCTCCAAAACGTCGTCATGATTTCCATCATCACCGGCATGACACCATGATTTCCATCATCTTGATCTATATCAATGTGTCTTCACATGGTCGTCTCGCCAACTATTGCTCTTGCAACTATTGCTGTCGTATAGCAATAAAGTAAAGCAATTATTGGGCGCTTGCATCTTATGCAATAGAGAGACAACCATAAGGCTTTTGCCAGTTGCCGATAACTTCAACAAAACATGATCGTCTCATACAACAACTTATATCTCATCATGTCTTGACCATATCACATCACAACATGCCCTGCAAAAACAAGTTAGACGTCCTCTACTTTGTTGTTGCAAGTTTTACGTGGCTGCTACTGGGCTTAGCAAGAACTGTTCTTACCTACGCATCAAAACCACAACGATAGTTTGTCAAGTTGGTGCTGTTTTAACCTTCGCAAGGACCGGGCATAGCCACACTCGGTTCAACTAAAGTTGGAGAAACTGACACCCGCTAGTCACCTGTGTGCATAGCACGGCGGTAAAACCAGTCTCGCGTAAGTGTACGCGTAATGTCGGTCCGGGCCGCTTCATCCAACAATACCGCCGAACCAAAGTGTGACATGTTGGTAAGCAGTATGACTTATATCGCCCACAACTCACTTGTGTTCTACTCGTGCATATTACATCAACGCATAAAACCTGGCTCGGATGCCACTGTTGGGGAACATAGTAATTTCAAAAAAATTCCTACGCACACGCAAGATCATGGTTGCATAGCAACGAGAGGGGAGAGTGTTGTCCATGTACCCTTGTAGACCGAAAGAGGATGCGTTAGCACAACGCGGTTGATGTAGTCGTACGTCTTCATGATCCGACCGATCAAGTACCGAACGCACGACACCTCCGATTTCTGCACACGTTCAACTCGATGACGTCCCTCGAACTCCGATCCAGCAGAGTGTTGAGGGAGAGTTTTGTCAGCATGACGGCGTGGTGACGATGATGATGTTCTACCGACGCAGGGCTTCACCTAAGCACCGCTACGATATGACCGTTTAGGATTATGGTGGAGGGGGGGTACCGCACACAGCTAAGAAATCAATTGTTGTGTCTTTGGGGTGCCCCCTGCCCCCGTATATAAAGGAGTGGAGGAGGGGGAGGGCCGGCCCTCTCTATGGCGCGCCCTAGGGGAGTCCTACTCCCACCGGGAGTAGGATTTCCCCTTTCCTAGTAGAACTAGGAGCCCTTCCAAGTAGTAGGAGTAGGAGGGGAGGAAAGGGAAGGGAAAAGGAGAAGGAAGGAAGGGGGCACCCCCCCCTTCCATAGTCCAATTCGGACCAGCCCATGGGGAGGGGAGCGGCCACCCTTTGAGGCCTTTCTCTCCTTTCCCGTATGGCCCATTAAGGCCCAATACGAATTCCCGTGACTCCCCGGTACTCCCGAAAATACCCGAATCACTCGGGACCTTTCCGATGTCCGAATATAGTCGTCCAATATATCGATCTTTACGTCTCGACCATTTCTAGACTCCTCGTCATGTCCCCGATCTCATCCTGGGCTCCGAACTCCTTCGGTACATCAAAACACATAAACTCATAATATAACCATCATCGAAATTTAAGCGTGCGGACCCTACGGGTTCGAGAACTATGTAGACATGACCGAGACACGTCTCCGGTTAATAACCAATAGCCGAAACTGGATGCTCATATTGGCTCCTACATATTCTATGAAGATCTTTATCGGTCAAACCGCATAACAACATACGTTGTTCCCTTTGTCATCGGTATGTTACTTGCCCGAGATTCGATCGTCGGTATCTCAATACCTAATTCAATCTCATTACTGGCAAGTCTCTTTACTCGTTCCGTAATACATCATTCTGCAACTAACTCATTAGTTGCAATGCTTGCAAGGCTTCAAGTGATGTGCATTATCAAGTGGGCCCAGAGATACCTCTCCGACAATCGGAGTGACAAATCCTAATCTCGAAATACGCCAACCCAACAAGTACCTTAAGAGACACCTGTAGAGCACCTTTATAATCAGCCAATTACGTTGTGACGTTTGGTAGCAGACAAAGTGTTCCTTTGGTAAACGGGAGTTGCACAATCTCATAGTCATAGGAACATGTATAAGTCATTTAGAAAGCAATAGCAACAAACTAAACGATCAAGTGCTATGCTAACGGAATGGGTCAAGTCAATCACATCATTCTCCTTATGATGTGATCCCGTTAATAAAATGACAACTCATGTCTATGGTTAGGAAACATAACCATCTTTGATCAACGAGCTAGTCAAGTAGAGGCATACTAGTGACACTCTATTTGTCTATGTATTCACACATGTATTATGTTTCCAGTTAATACAATTCTAGCATGAATAATAAACATTTATCATGATATAAGGAAATAAATAATAACTTTATTATTGCCTCTAGGGCATATTTCCTTCAGACTCCCCCTCCACCATAATCCACCTCGTCATATCGTAGCGGTGCTTAGGCGAAGCCCTGCATCCGTAGCATCATCATCACCGTCATCACACCGTCGTGCTGATAGAACTCTCCCGTGAAGCTCTGCTAGATCATTAGTTCGTGGGAAGTCACCAACCTGAATGTGTGCTGAACTCAGAGGTGTCGTGCGTTCGGTACTTGGATTGGTCGGATCGTGAAGACGTATGACTACATCAACCGCGTTCTCATAACACCTCCGCTTATGGTCTACAAGGGTATATGGACAACACTCTCCCCTTCGTTGCTATGCATCACCATGATCTTGCGTGTGCGTAGGAAATTTCTTGAAATTACTACGTTCCCCAACAAATAGTTAGTACCATCATGTAGTGAAGTGATGTCTTCTTAATCGTGCAAACAAGGATCTGGTTGTTTTTGTCACTAATTTCTTTATGAGTTAAATGCACTGGTGGTCCTAAAATTTTCGCCGGGTTGTCACTTCTGTCCTAATTCTTACAAAATGCACATTTAGGTCCTAATTATTTAGTAAGTGGTTCACCTGAGGTCCTTTTTTCACGAGCGCTCACTGACCTGCCCGCATCACCAGTTGACCCACACCACATCGACTGAGGCCCAACCACCAGGGGAGAAAAATATACTGGAGGTCCTAAAAGTTTCTGGGCAGTGTCACTTTAGTCCTACTTCTTTCAAAATGCACGTTATGATCCTAATTCTATAGTAAGTGGTTCACTGAAGGTCCTTTTTTGCACGATCATTCGCTAACCTGCATGCGTGATGCGTTGACCCATGCCATGTCAACTTAGAGGCCGCTGCGGTTGGTCTTCTTTTATAGAACACCACTTGTGAACCCCCTCCTAACATTCCCCAGCCCTCTCTCTCTCCCTCTCTCTCTCTCTACTGCGCTCACTATCGCCATGGCTGGGGCAGCAAGCTCCTTTCCTGGGAAGTGGGTGACGAAGAGGAGCATTGCAGCATCAGCGGTGGCTATGCCTCCTCCACAAGCTTCTACAACCCAACCTCAAATTAGAGAAAGAGGTTTGAAAAACTTAAAGAAACAGTGCAAAGTGTTGGGGAACGTAGTAATAATTCAAAATTTTCCTACGTGTCACCAAGATCAATCTAGGAGATGATAGCAACGAGAGAGAGGGAGTGCATCTTCATACCCTTGAAGATCGCTGAGCAGAAGCGTTACAATAACGCGGTTGATGTTGTCATACTCGCGGTGATTCAAACCGCGGAAGATCTGATCCAAGCACTAAACGGAAGACGCCTCCGTGTTCAACACACGTCCAGCTCGAGGAAGTCTCCTCCTTCTTGATATAGCAAGGGGAAAGGGTGTGGGTGCCCTCCCACCCCCACTATTTATAGGGGGGAGGGAAGAGGGGGCCGCCCCCCTTGATGCATCTAGAGGGGGGGGGGGCAGGAGGGGAGACTTGCCCCCCATGCAAGGTGGGAGGCACCCCCTCCCCTAGGGTTTCCAACCCTAGGCTCCTTGGGCCCTTGGAGGGGGGCGCACCAACCCACTAGGGGGCTGGTTCCCTCCCACATTCAGCTCATTAAGTCCTCCGGGGTAGGTGGCCCCACCCAGTGGACCCCCGGACACCTTTCGGTGGTCCCGATACAATACCGATAACCCCCAAAACCATTCTGGCGACTGAAACTGGACTTCCCATATATAAATCTTCACGTCTAGACCATTCTGAAACTCCTCGTGACGTTCGTGATCTCATATGGGACTACAAACAACCTTTGGTAACCACATACAACTTCCCATAACAACTCTAGCGTCACCGAACCTTAAGTGTGCAGACCCTACAGGTTCGGGAACTATGCAGACATGATCGAGACATCTCTCTGGCCAATAACCAACAGCAGGATTGTAACGCCCACGATGCGGCTATATCTCCCACGTGTCGAAGCACGACTTAGAGGCATAACCGCATTGTAAGCAATGTCGCAAGTGAGGTAATCTTCAGAACAACCCATGTAATGAATAAGTAAAAGGAGTACATAGTTGGCTTACACTCGCCACGTCACACAATAGCATAAATATCATTACATTCATCCATATACAATCAAGGTCCGACTACGGAACCAAAATAAAGAACAACCCCAAATGCGACAAAGTCCCCGATTGCCCCAACTGGGCTCCACTACTGATCATTTGGAAAGGAAATGTAGTATCGTCCTGAGTCCTCATCAAACTCCCACTTGAGCTCAGTCGAATCTCCTGGAGTGGTATCATCGGTCACTGCATCTGGTTTTGGAAGTAATCTATGAGTCACAGGGACTCAGCAATCTCACACCCTCGCGATCAAGACTATTTAAGCTTATAGGAAGGGTAAAATTATGAGGTGGAGCTGCAGCAAGCAACTAGCATATATGGTGGCTAACATACGCAAAAGAGAGCGAGAAGAGAAGGCAAAGGCACGGTCGATGAACTATGATCAAGAAGTGATCCTAGAACAACCTACGATCAAGCATAACACGAGACCGTGTTCTCTTCCCGGACTCCGCCAAAAAGAGACCATCACGGCCACACACTCTGTTGATTTATTTTAAAATTAATTTAAGCTTTAGGTTATCTACAACCAGACATTAACAAATTCCCATCTGCCCATAACCGCGGGCACGGCTTTCGAAAGTTCAAATCCCTGCAGGGGAGTCCCAACTTAGCCCATCACAAGCTCTCACGGTCAACGAAGGATATTCCTTCTCCCAAGACAATCCGATCAGACTCGGCATCCCGGTTACAAGACATCTCGACAATGGTAAAACTAAACCAGCAAAGCCGCCCGAATGTGTCGACAAATCCCGATAGGAGCTGCACATATCTCGTTCTCAGGGCACACTTAGATGAGACATCCTACGAGTAAAACCAATCCTCAAGTTGCCCCGAGGTGGCCCCGCAGTCTACTCGGTTCGGACCAACACTCAGAGGAGCACTGGCCTAGGGGGGTTTAAATAAAGATGACCCTCGGGCTCCGGAAACCCAAGGGCAAAAGAGGCTAGGTGGAAAATGGTAAAACCAATGTTGGGCATTGCTGGAGGGTTTTATTCAAGGCGAACTGTCAAGGGGTTCCCATTATAACCCAACCGTGTAAGGAACGCAAAATCAAGGAACGTAACACCGGTATGACGGAAACTAGGGCGGCAAGAGTGGAACAAAACACCAGGCATAAGGCCGAGCCTTCCACCCTTTACCAAGTATATAGGTGCATTAAAATAGATAAGATAATAATATGATATCCCAACAATAAACATGTTCCAACAAGGAACAAACTCCAATCTTCACCTGCAACTAACAATGCTATAAGAGGGGCCGAGCAAAGCGGTAACATAGCCAAACAACGGTTTGCTAGGACAAGGTGGGTTAGAGGTTTGACATGGCAATATGGGAGGCATGATAAGCAAGAGGTAGGTATCGTAGCATAGGCATAGCAATAGAGCCAGCATCTAGCAAGCAAAGATAGAAGTGATTTTGAGGGTATGGTCATCTTGCCTGCAAAGTTCTCCGAGTTCACGGTAGCTTGATCCTTGTAAACGTACTCAACGGGATCCTCGATCACGTACTCGTCTCCCGGCTCTACCCAAGCAAGAACAACAAGCAAAGGGAGACACAATCAACCACGTGCAATGCACAAACAACATGGTGCAAAACATGTCATGATATGCGGGATGCGGTATGTGATGCATATGCATGATTCGGAAAGGAATGATTGAACATGGCCTCAACATGGAAAACCAAGAGTGCCACTGGAAAGATGAGTTGATTTCAGTCAAAATCGATATAAATATCACCAGAATCGGATGCACGGTTTGGAAATGACAAGCAAAACAAATATGGCACCGATCTGCGATTAACAACACGAGGTGTAACGCCCTCGATGCAGCTATATCTCCTACGTGTCGAAGCATGACTTAGAGGCATAACCGCATTGAAAGCAATGTCGCAAGTAAGGTAATCTTCACAACAACCCATGTAAATAGATAATAGGGGAAAAGGTACATAGTTGGCTTACACTTGCCACGTCACACAAATACATGAATAACATTACAATCATCCAATACACTCATGGTCCGACTACGGTACCAAAATAAAAGAACAACCCCAACATGCGACACGGTCCCAATCGCCCCAACTAGGCACCACTACTGATCATCAGGGAAAGACACATAGTAACAGCGTGAGTCTTCGTCGAACTCCAATTTGAGCTCAAGCGCATCATCTGGAACGGAATCATCGGTCCCTGCATCTGGTTTGGAAGTAATCTGTGAGTCACGGGGACTCAGCAATCTCGCACCCTCGCGATTAAGACTATTTAAGCTTATAGGTAAGGCAAGGTAATATGTGGAGCTGCAGCAAGCGACTAGCATGTATGGTGGCTAACCTGTTTGCAAAAGAGAGCGAGAAGAGAAGGCAAAGCACGAATGAAGAACTATTGAACAACCTATGGCAAACATTACTCCAACACCGTGTTCACATCCCGGACTCCGCCGAGAAGAGACCATCACAGTTACACACGCAGTTGATTAATTTTAATTAAGTTAAGGTTCAAGTTATCTACAATCAGACATTAACAAATTCCCATCTGCCCATAACAGCGGGCATGACTTTCGAAAGTTCAAATCCATGCAGGGGAGTCCCAACTTAGGCCATCACGAGCTCTCACAGTCAACGAAGGATATTCCTTCTCCCGAGACATTCCGATCAGACTCGGTATCCTGGTTCTACAAGACATCTTTGACAATGGTAAAACAAGTCCAGCAACACCGCCCGAATGTGCCGACAAATCCGGATAGGACCTACACATATCTCGTTCTCAGGGCACACTTAGATAGGTCAAGCTACGAGTAAAACCAACCCTCGAGTTTCCACGAGGTGGCCCCACAGGCTGCCTAGTTCGGACCAACACTCAGAGGAGCACTGGCCCAGGGGGGTTTAAATACAGATGACACTTGGGCTCCGGAAACCCAAGGGAAAAAGAGGCTAGGTGGCAAATGGTAAAACAAGGTTGGGCATTGCTGGAGGAGTTTTATTCAAGGCGAACTGTCAAGGGGTTCCCATTATCACCCAACCGCGTAAGGAACGCAAAATCCGGGAACATAACACCGATATGACGGAAACTAGGGCGGCAAGAGTGGAACAAAACACTAGGCAAAAGGCTGAGCCTTCCACCCATTACCAAGTATATAGATGCATTAAGATAACAAGATAATATAGTGATATCCGAACAATAAACAATGTTCCAACAAGGAACGATCTCCAATCTTCACCTGCAACTAGCAACGCTATAAGAGGGGCTGAGCAAAGCGGTAACATAGCCAATCAATGGTTTGCTAGGACATGGTGGGTTACAGGTTTGACATGGCAATTTTGGGAGGCATGATAAGCAAGTGGTAGGTATCGTAGCATAGGCATAGAAAAAGAGCGAGCATCTAGCAAGCAAAGATAGAAGTGATTTCAAGGGTATGATCATCTTGCGTGCAAAGTTGTCAGAGTTGACTTGATCCTCATAAGCAAACTCAACGGGCTCCTCGTTAGCGAACTCGTCTCCCAGCTCTACCCAAACAAGACAAACAAGCAAAAGGAACACAATCAACTACGTGCAAAGCTCAAAAAAACATGATGCAACCATGGTATGCTATGCGGGATGCGATATGTGATGTATATGTAATATTTGACAAGGAATGATTGAACCTGGCCTCAACTTGGAAATCCAAGAGTGCCACTGGAAAGGTGAGGCGATTGCGGTTGAAATCGATATAAAGATCACCAGAATCGGATGCACGGTATGGAAATGGCAAGTAAAACAAATATGGCACCGGTCTACGATAATCAGCAAGTAGCCATCTAAATGCATCAAGATAATCATGCTATAGAACTCAAACATGATAACAAAATACATGGCAGGGATCCACTCATTATTCTTGACAAAAGATGAACACTGAGCTACGTCTAATTCATCCATTAACAGGTTCAAACAAGCATGGCAAAAATGCAAACGATAACAGGTTTCAGACTTAGTGAAATTAACGCAAGTCTGGAATTTAACATCAGGTAGCACACTTTGGAGCATGAAAACTATATGCTACAGGAACTTAAAATGGCAAATCAAGGCAGGACATGAAGCTACTCAAAGCACTTAACAAAAGTCCCTTAGTTACCTTGAGCCAAAACGGATCGGAAAATACAATTGCAAGCATGTGAACATGGCAAAAAACATAATCAGGTTACAGACTTAGTGAAAAACTGGAGCATGCAAATCTGTTAATGAGTAGGCATGTTCACGAGCTCGGTGCACTCACTACAGAGCATGGCATGACAAACTAAGCATAGACCCATAAAGAATACATATTATAGAAGCTCGACATGGCAAGAACAACAACATAGCATGCACGGATCAACTACAAGATCCTCGGCAAAATCGCTAACAAGTCAACAATCTGCCAGGATTCACGAAATAGCAAAAATAGAGCTTGATTGACTCAAGCTAGGGTGCTCCATAATTGCAAACAAAGACAAGGATGGATAGAGCACCGCAATAGTAACAAATCATCCTTACTGATCATCCTCAAAAGAGGCACGGATCACTAAGAAGCAACATGAACATATGGCATATTGACAAAATCAGATCAAGGACTTAGAGAAATTCTAAGTCCCTGAAATCAGCATTAACGAATGCACTACTTTGCAAGCTTGTGCTAGTCACCACACATATCACAAAAATACATGGTTAGCACCTCTGTAAAGATGGCATGGCATATAACAAAACTCATGTAGAACTCAGGAGCATATCATGCACACATTAAACATGGCAAAAAATGACAAATAGCTATTTGATGAAACAGATCTGACAATTTAACCATATAGCCCTCTTCCAACAGCATTTTGGGCATCAAGATGAGCTCAAATGAAAATTATGCTATGAGATGAAATGATGTACTCTCTGAGACGAACATTTTGATATGCTACACGCGCAAAACGGAGCCACAGGCGCAAAGTTATGGCATGATGAAGTATGCTAAAAAAATGCAAAACTGGGATAAAAACGAGGTCAACCCTAATAATCCGGATCTGGATCTGAGGCGCGATTCCCGAGGTTCGACGGGGGGGCTCGCCGGAGTACTGTAGTCGGCCAGAGAGGAAAAGGGCTTGTCGGATCCGGCGACGGAGAGCTCGCCGGTGGTCGGAGTTCACGGAGGCGGCGACGAGGCGCAGCGAGAATTGGGCAGGCGGTGGCGCGGCAAGGCGGCGCGGGCGGAGCCGGTGGAGGCGAGCGGCGGCGGGCGACGGCCGGGAGGAGGCGCGGCGGCCGGGCGGCAGAGGCGGCGGTCGCCGGCGTCGAGGCGGGTGAGGCGGCGCCGGCGTGCGGGCGCTGTCGGGCGGCGGAGGGACTCGGGCCGAGGAGGGCCGAGCGCGGGCTTCGGTGGGCTTCGGTGGCGCGCGGGATGGGCGGCGGTGACGTGGCGGCGCGGGAGTGGCTGAGGCGGCGGGGTTGGCGACGTGTTGCCCTCTGATTGGCCGGGGTGACGCGTCCGGCGGACACGTCCGGCGTGGGCGGAGTTGTCCGACGGCGCGAGGTGGAAGGAGACTAGGGTTAGGGTGGAAATGATCTGGGATTTTTGAAGGAGATGCTATTATATAGGTAGAGGGAGCAAGGAAGCTCCAAATGAGGTGCGGTTTTCGGCCACGCGATCGTGATCGAACACTCTAGATGATGGAGAGGGTTTTGGTGGGTTTTAGGCCAAATTGGAAGGTTGTTGGGCTGCAACACACACGAGGCCTTCTCGGTCCCTCGGTTAAATGTTGGAGTATCAAACGAAGTCCAAATGGCACGAAACTTGACAGGCGGTCTACCGGTAGTAAACCAAGGCTGCATGGCAAGTCTCGGTCCAATCCGGAAATGTTTAACCCCCACACACGAAAAGAGGTAGAAAGGACCACTAGAGGAGATAGGAGCGCCGGAATGAAAAACGGACAACGGGGAAAGTGCTCGGATGCATGAGACGAACACGTATGCAAATGCAATGCACATGATGACATGAAATGAGATGCATGACAAAGGCAACAACACACGAAGACAAAAACCTGAACTCGAGGAAAATTAAATAACTTAGCACCGGAAACGGCAAGAGTCGGGATACATATAAGGTAAATTACATCCGGGGTGTTACAACACCCAACCACTACGAAAGGATCTCGTCCCGAGATCTAGGACTGGAAAAACGCCGGGTACTCAGAACGGAGGTGATCCTTGCGTTCCCAGGTGGCTTCACGTTCGGAATGGTGTGACCACTTGTCTTTGAGGAATTTGATTGACTTATTGCGAGTCTTGCGTTTAGTCTCTTCAAGAATAGCCATGGGGTGCTCACGATAAGAAAGGTCTTCTTGGAGATCAATGTCTTCGAAGTTGACGGTGCGGTCAGGGGTCTTGATGCACTTGCGGAGCTAAGAGGCATGGAACACATCGTGCACGTTTGCAAAGTTTGAAGGAAGCTCAAGTTGATAGGCGAGATCGCCTCTCTTGCTGACGATCTTGAAAGGACCCACGTATCTAGGGGCAAGCTTCCCTTTGACACCGAAGCGACGAGTACCTTTCATTGGAGAGACGCGGAGGTAAACATGGTCTCCGATCTCGAAAGCCAAATCATGATGCTTACTATCATAGCAGCTCTTCTGATGCGATTGCGCTGCTTTGAGGTTATCTCAAATGACTTTTCACATCTCCTCTGCCTCTGTGATCAAGTCATTTCCAAGAAGTTGACGTTCACCGGTCTCTGACAAGTTAAGAGGAGTACGACACTTCCTGCCATCGAGAATTTTGAATGGGGCCTTGCCCGAACTTGCTTGAAAACTGTTGTTGTAGGAGAATTCGGCATATGGAAGACAATCTTCCCACTTCATACCGAAGGAGATAACGCAAGCCCTGAGCATATCTTCAAGAATCTGATTGACACGCTCGACTTGACCGCTAGTTTGAGGATGAAAAGCTGTGCTGAAGCGGATGTTGGTGCCCATGGCCTTCTAAAAAGAATCCCAAAACTTGGAGGTAAAGATGCTGCCATGGTCTGAAGAAATCAACTGTGGAATGCCGTGCAGAGAGACAATCCGAGAGGTATAAAGCTCCGCCAATTGAGCTGCAGTGATAGACTCTTTGGTAGGCAGAAAGTGAGCCACTTTAGTGAGTTTGTCGATGACAACGAATATAGCATCATTGCCACGGTTGGACTTTGGAAACCCAGTCACGAAGTCCATCTCAATGTGGTCAAACTTCCATTCTGGAATGGCAAGAGGTTGGAGGAGACCAGCTGGTCTTTGGTGTTCTACCTTCACTCGTCTGCAGACATCACATTCATTCACGAACTGAGCAATCTCGCGCTTCATTCGGGTCCACCAATAAGCCTGCTTGAGGTCCTGATACATCTTCGTACTCCAAGGGTGGATGGAGAGGAGTGAATTGTGAGCGTCGTTCATAATAACTTTATGGTCCCTCGGTTTTGGGCCAAATTGGAAGGGTGTTGGGCTGCAACACACACGAGGCCTTCTCGGTCCCTCTGTTAACCGTTGGAATATCAAAGAAAGTCCAAATGGCACAAAACTTGACAAGCGGTCTACCGGTAGTAAACCAAGGCCGCATGGCAAGTCTCGGTCCAATCCGAAAATGTTTAACCCCCACAAACGAAAAGAGGTAGAAAGGACCAACGGAGGAGATAGGAGCGCCGGAATGCAAAACGGACAACAGGGAAAGTGCTCGGATGCAGGAGACGAACACGTATGCAAATGCAATGCACATGATGACATGACATGAGATGCATGACAAAGGCAACAACACATGAAGACAAAAACCCGAACCCGAGGAAAATAAAATAACTTAGCGTCGGAAATGGCAAGAGTTGGGATACATGTAAGGTAAATTACATCCGGGGTGTTACACGAGGCCATCTAAGTGCATCAAGAACAACGTGCTACAGCACTCTAACATGAGAACAAAATACATGGCAGGGATCCACTCAAGATGCTTGACAAAAGGTGAACACTAAGCTACGGCTAATTCACTCAATAGCAGGTTGAAATAAGCATGGAAAAAGTGCAAAATATAATAGGTTACAGACTTGGTGAAAATAACACGTCAGGAATTTAACATCAGGAAGCAATGTTTAGAGCAAGATAACAACATGCTACAGGAACATATCATGGCAAAGCAAGGCATGGCATGAAGCTACTCAAAGCATACAACAAAATTCCCTTACTAACCATAAGCCGAAAGGGATCAGAAAATACAATGGCAACCATGTGAACATAGCAATTATCGTTAACAGATTCACACTTAGTAGAAAACTGAAACATGGCAAAACAGATATTAAGTAGGCATGTTTATGAGCTCGATGCACTCACCACAAAGCATTGCATGAAAAACTAAGCATACACCCAGCATGTAGACATGGCAAGAACAACAACATAGCATGCATGGATCAACTACAACATGCTCGGCAAAAATGCTTAACATGTAAACATTCTGCTAGGAACATTTTATAGCAAAAGTAGAGCTCGATTGAGTCAAGCTAGGGTGCTCCATAATTGCAAACAAAGAAATGGATGGATAGAGCACCACAATATCTACAAAACATTCTTAGTGATCATGCTCAAAAGAGGCAAGGATCACTCGGTAGCAACATGAACACATGGCATAAAAATGTTAACAGGGCAGAGACTTAGAATATTTCTAAGTCCCTGAAATTAGTAACATTCCAAGGGCTACTTTGCATGCTTGTGCTAGTCACCATATAGATCACAAAAAATACATGGCTTACACCCCTGTAAAGATGGCATGCCATACTTCAAAACTCATGTAGAGCTCAAGATCATAGGAGGCACACATTAATCATGGCAAAAATGACAAAAGTGCATTTGCTGATAAGAATGTGAAACAAAAAGAAACTAGCACTCTTCCAACAGCATTTAGGGCATCAAGATGAGATCAAATGAACATGATGCAATGAGATGAAATGAACTACTCGTCGAGGCGAACATTTTGATGTGCTACATGCCCAAAACGGAGCCACGGATGCAGAGTTATGACACGCGGAAAAATGCTAAAAATACTGGGTGGTGAGGGAAAAAGTCAACCGTTAGGTTTTATCCAGATCCAGATCCAAATCGACATGCTCTTCGAGGCGGCGGCACTCTCGCCGGAATCGATGAAGACGACGGCGGCCGGCGGATCTCGGGGCGTGGGGAGGCCGGAGAAGTGTGGGGCGGCGCGGCGGGAGGCGGGAGGCGGCATTGGGCAGCTCCGACGGCGTCGGTGGAAGGCGGCGGAGGACGGATGCGGCGGCCGGTCGAGGCGGCGGCGCCATAGTAGGGTGGAGGCGGCGGTGCGCGCTCGATGCGGCGATGGGCTCGGAGGGCCGCGCGCGGGCTCTCCGTGCCAGCGGCAGAGGCAGGCGGCCAAGCCAATCACGGAGTGACACGTGGAAGCGGTGGGGCGGAGCGGACGTGTTTGACCCGGACGGATGTGTGCGGCGGCGCGAGGAGAGGGAGAGACTAGGGTTTCACCCAGAATTTCGGGGGAGAGGCTATATTTATAGGTAGGAGGAGCTAGGAGGCTCCAAATTGAGCATGATTTTCGGCCACGCGATCGTGATCGAACGATCTAGATGATGGAGGAGGTTTAGGTGGGTTTTGGGCCACTTTGGAGAGGTGTTGGGCTGCAACACACACGAGGCCTTTCCGGTCCCTCGGTTAACCGTTGGAGTATCAAACGAAGTCCTTATGGCACGAAACTTGACAGGCGGTCTACCGTTAGTAAACCAAGGCCGCATGACAAGTCTCGGTCCAATCTGAAAACGTTTAACACCTGCACACGAAAAGAGGTAGAAAGGGACACCGGAGGACATAGGAGCGCCGGAATGCAAAACAGACAACCGGGAAAATGCTCGAATGCATGAGACAAACACGTATGCAAATGCAATGCACATGATGGCATGATATGAGATGCATGACAAAGACAAAAGCAACACGAAGAAAAAAACCCGACAACGAGGAAATATCATAACTTAGTGCCAGAAACGGCAAGAGTTGGAATACAAACATAGCAGGTTACATACGGGGTGTTACAACACTCCACCACTACGAAAGGATCCCGTGCCGAGATCTAGGACTGGAAAAACTCTGGGTACTCAGAACGGAGGTGATCCTCGCGTTCCCAGGTGGCTTCACGGTCGGAATGATGTGACCACTTGACTTTTAGGAATTTGATAGACTTGTTGCGAGTCTTGTGCTCAGTATCTTCAAGAATAGCAATTGGGTGCTCATGATAAGACAGGTCTTCCTGGAGATCAATCTCTTCAAAGTTGATGGTGCGATCAGGAGTCTTGAAACACTTGCGGAGTTGAGACACGTGAAAGATGTGGTGCACATTTGCAAAGTTGGACGGAAGCTCAAGTTGATAAGAGAGATCGCCTCTTTTGCCAATGATCTTGAAAGGACCCATGTAACTAGGGGCCAGCTTCCCTTTGATACCGAAGCGATGAGTACCTTTCATTGGAGAGACGCGGAGGTAGACATGGTCTCCGATCTCGAAAAACAAGTCACGATGGTTTCTATCATAGTAACTCTTCTGACGCGATTGCGCGGCTTTGAGATTTTCACGAATGACTTTGCACATTTCCTCTGCCTCTGTGATCAAGTCATTGCCAAGAAGTTGACGTTCACCAGTCTCTAACCAGTTAAGATGAGTACGACACTTCCTGCCATAGAGAATCTCAAATGGGGCCTTTCCCAAACTCTCTTGGAAGCTATTGTTGTAGGAGAACTCGGCATATGGGAGACAATCTTCCCACTTCATACCGAAAGAAATGACGCAATCCCTGAGCATATCTTCAAGATTCTGATTTACTCGCTCGACTTGGCCACTAGTTTGAGGACGAAAAGCTATGCTGAAGCCAATGTTGGTGCCCATGGCCTTCTGAAAAGAATACCAGAACTTGGAGGTGAAGATGCTGCCATGATCTGAAGATATCAACTGCGGAATGCCGTGCAGAGAGACAATCCTGGAGGTATATAGCTCTGCCAACTAAGCTGTTGTGATAGTTTCTTTGATAGGAATAAAATGAGCCACTTTAGTGAGCTTGTCGATGACAACGAAGATAGCATCATTGCCACACTTGGACTTGGGGAACCCAGTCACGAACTCCATTTCAATGTGGTCAAACTTCCATTCTGGAATGGCAAGAGGTTGGAGCAGACCAGCTGGTCGTTGGTGTTCTACTTTCACTCTTCTCCAGACATCACATTCATTCACAAACTGAGCAATCTCGCGCTTCATTCGAGTCCACCAATACGACTTCTTGAGGTCCTGGTACATCTTTGTACTTCCAGGGTGAATAGAGAGGAGTGAATTGTGAGCCTCGTTCATAATGACTTTACGACGGTCACCCTTAGGAACAACAATGCGATCCTCGAAGAATAGAGTATCCTTGTCATCAAGACTCTAGCACTTGTACTTGGGTTGACTCTTGGCAATCCCAATCTTCACCTTCTTCACCATAGGATTAAGAAGTTGAGCCTCGCGAATCTGATCTTCCAAATTGGAGAGACTTGGAGGTTGGCAATAAATCCTTGAGGAACAACTTGTAGATTGAGTTTGCAGAAAGCTTCAAAAAGCTCGGGTTGGTAAGGCTTGAGAATCAAACTGTTGCAGTAAGCCTTCCTGCTCAATGCGTCAGCAATTACATTGGCCTTGCCTGGAGTATATTCGATACTCGGATTATACTCTTGAATCATTTCGACTCAACGAGTCTACCTGAGGTTGAGGTTGGGCTGAGTGAAGATGTACTTGAGACTCTTGTGATCAGTGAAGATGTCCACTTTTCTTCCCAACAAGAGATGTCTCCAAGTTAAAAGAGCATGGACAACGGCCGCCAACTCGAGGTCATGAGTGGGGTAGTTCTTTTCGTTGGGCTTCAACTGGCGAGAGGTATAGGCCACAACTTTCTTCTCTTGCATCAACACTGCACCAAGACCTTGAAGGGAAGCATCACAGAAGACCTCAAATGGTTTGGATTCATCAGGAGGAGTCAGAACTAGAGCAGTGACTAACTTCTCTTTCAGAGTGTTGAAAGTGATGTCACATTCAGGTGACCAGACGTACTTCACATGCTTCTGGAGAAGGTTGGAACGAGGCTTCGCGATATTAGAGAAGTTCTAAACGAACCTTCGACAATAGCTTGCGAGCCCAAGGAAGCTGCGGAGTTGCTTCACGTTCTGAGGTGGTTCCCAATTAACAATTGCAGACACCTTCTCAGGATTAACAGTTATGCCCTTGGCAGAGATGATATGTCCAAGGTAGAGAACCTCATTGATACGTCTCCAACGTATCTATAATTTTTGATTGCTCCATGCTATATTATCTACTGTTTTGGACTATATTGGGCTTTATTTTCCACTTTTACATTATTTTTGGGACTAACCTATTAACCGGAGGCCCAGCCGAGAATTGCAGTTTTTTTGCCAATTTTAGTGTTTCAAAGAAACGGAATATGAAACGGAGTCCAAACGGAATAAAATCTTGGGGAACGTGATTTTCTCACCAAGCGTGATCTAGGAGACTTGGACCCTGCTACAAGGAACAAAAGAGGCGGTCACAGGGTGGGGGGCGCCCCCCCTAGGGCGCGCCCCCTGCCTCATAGGGCCCCTCGGTGCTCCTCCGGCATACTCCTTCCTCCTATATATACACACGTACCCCCAAACGATCAGAACAGGAGCCAAAAACCTAATTCCACCGCCTCAACTTTCTGTATCCATGAGATCCCATCTTGGGGCCTGTTCCGTAGCTCCGCGGGAGAGGGCCGTCATCATGGAGGGCTTCTACATCATCATAGCCTCGCCAATGAAGTGTGAGTAGTTTACCTCACACCTTCGGGTCCATATTTAGTAGCTAGATGGCTTCTTCTCTCTCTTTGAATCTCAATACAAAGTTCTCCCCCTCTCTCGTGGAGATCTATTGGATGTAATCTCCTTTTTGCGGTGTGTTTGTTGAGACCGATGAATTGTGTGTTTATGATCAAGTCTATCTATGAATAATATTTGAATCTT